>NC_091301.1:17914695-17922195 GCF_038502225.1 Cherax quadricarinatus | reverse complement strand
TCCAAAAAGCTATTGTGCCCATGCGTATTGTGATCCCTCACTTCCACTGTTAAGCACAATCAAAGCACTCATCCACCTGGTACCTAAAGGAAATTCACTCGAAGCTATACAGGTGATGGGTTAGTGTCTAGGTGAATGAAGAATCAGCCATTTGGTGGCACTTAGTTATGTTGAATCGGGTTATTTTTTTTTTTTTTGGTCATTGTACTCATCTGTGTTTGCTC
Organism: Cherax quadricarinatus; assembly: GCF_038502225.1. Lineage (NCBI taxonomy): Eukaryota > Metazoa > Arthropoda > Malacostraca > Decapoda > Parastacidae > Cherax > Cherax quadricarinatus. Next base: position 17,921,971 of record NC_091301.1, on the reverse strand, counting down.
TTATTTTCATCCTTAGATCGACTAATGTACTGGATATTCAGGTTCTCGTGTTTAACACAACTTTCTATTGAATCTGCGTCATCAGTCGGCGTACATTAGCTCCCGCATGGTCTACTTGCCAACTACGTTTGCACGTAAAAAAACAAAAGGAATCTATCTCCTTTTTCTGATTATTTTTTTCCCATTACCTGACATATGCATGTCAGTAATAATGGTCTCTAGTTTAATGCTTCCATCTCCATTTTTAAATGCTAGGACAATATTCGCTCTTTTCCAGATCTCTGTTAGCGGTCCTGAGTTCACTGACTTGCTCATAGCTCATATTGATTATGGGTTCAGACAGCGGAAAGCATGGTGTTTGATGGGCACGCTTTGATTTTGCTGTATCCAGCTCACTCAGAAGGTGTTTCACTTCTTACCTTCTTGAGTGTATGATGCCCAGTATCCGGTGCTTCCATTGTTTGCACTGAAAACATCTTTTTAAATCGTTAGCTCAACTTCTTACATATTTGTCTTTTCTTACGGTGTGTATGTGTGTGGTGAGTACATGTAAGTATACATGTGCGTGTACGTCTCTTGTAAATGAGTTTCTGTACTATATGTGCGACTTCATTTGTATATATATATATATATATATATATATATATATATATATATATATATATATATATATATATATATATATATATATATATATATATATATATATATATATATATGAATATATGTATGAATATATCAATATATGAATCTCAAGTGTAATTCAAAAATAATTCCACAAGTGTCTTGCAAGTCTTTTATAAAAGCTGCCGGAAAATTACATTTTCACTAACGAGTTGTAATTAATATACATTATAATAACTCAAGGAAACGGAATGTAGGAGCCAAGTACCTTTAAGTGTAATTGCTTTTTCCACTGCTTCTTTAAATATTTTTTTATTGTGATGTTTTTAAATATTCCCACATATTACCTCTAAGTTATTGGGCAAATACAATGTATCTAGTTAGTAAATATCCAAACGTGTTTCCAAGATATTTTTCGACCAGCAAGCAATGAACTATGAAAAGTTAATTAGAAAATAAATATCTTTACTGACATTCCATGTCGAGCATTTTCTGTCGAGCATTTTCTCAGCTTGCAGCGTTTTCTCACACTTTGGAAGGTTCTCTTTCTCGCCTTACAACATTGTCCTTTACCTTACAACTTTCTCTCTCACTCTTTAACTTTCTCAGTCACCTTGCAACTTTTCTCACGTGCCTCGAAATACTCATGCAAATTAATACGGCAGCAGCGAGACGAGCATAAATTACATATATGAAGTTTAACCAATGGGATCTGTTGTTTCCGCTCGGTTGCTGGCTAATCATCATCATCATCATCATCATCATCATCATCATCATCATTTAAAGAATGATGGAAGCTGCATCCTCCGTTCGCTAATCGCCGGAAGAAACAATATCTAGTTACACTGGTTTTACGTGAAAACAGGGATAATGATCAGGATCTAAGCCAATGAATTGGACGAGGGCCACAAAGCCTTGTGTTGTCTGGGGGATCAAGTAAGATGTTTGGCTCAAGTGATGATCAATCATGTTCACGTTGGCGATGAGAGCGTATTGTGTAGGTGTTCCACGAACTTGATCAAACACACACACACGCCCCCACCCACCCTCTCCCACACCTGTGCCTTTATGCAACCCTCTCATAATGCCCATCATAATCCTTCCTCACAGTCCCCATACTACATCACTCTAACTTCAACCCTATATATATATATATATATATATATATATATATATATATATATATATATATATATATATATATATATATATATATATATATATATATATATATATATATATATATATATATATATATATACTCTTAATTCTTTCAATTATAACTCTACCATACACTTTACCAGGTACACTCAACAGACATATAGGGGGATAAGTCTGTTGAGTGTACCTGGTAAAGTGTATGGTAGAGTTATAATTGAAAGAATTAAGAGTAAGACGGAGAATAGGATAGCAGATGAACAAGGAGGCTTTAGGAAAGGTAGGGGGTGTGTGGACCAGGTGTTTACAGTGAAACATATAAGTGAACAGTATTTAGATAAGGCTAAAGAGGTCTTTGTGGCATTTATGGATTTGGAAAAGGCGTATGACAGGGTGGATAGGGGGGCAATGTGGCAGATGTTGCAAGTGTATGGTGTAGGAGGTAGGTTACTGAAAGCAGTGAAGAGTTTTTACGAGGATAGTGAGGCTCAAGTTAGAGTATGTAGAAAAGAGGGAAATTTTTTCCCAGTAAAAGTAGGCCTTAGACAAGGATGTGTGATGTCACCGTGGTTGTTTAATATATTTATAGATGGGGTTGTAAGAGAAGTAAATGCGAGGGTCTTGGCAAGAGGCGTGGAGTTAAAAGATAAAGAATCACACACAGGGTGGGAGTTGTCATAGCTGCTCTTTGCTGATGACACTGTGCTCTTGGGAGATTCTGAAGAGAAGCTGCAGAGATTGGTGGATGAATTTGGTAGGGTGTGCAAAAGAAGAAAATTAAAGGTGAATACAGGAAAGAGTAAGGTTATGAGGATAAAAAGATTAGGTGATGAAAGATTGAATATCAGATTGGAGGGAGAGAGTATGGAGGAGGTGAACGTATTCAGATATTTGGGAGTGGACGTGTCAGCGGATGGGTCTATGAAAGATGAGGTGAATCATAGAATTGATGAGGGAAAAAGAGTGAGTGGTGCACTTAGGAGTCTGTGGAGACAGAGAACTTTGTCCTTTGAGGCAAAGAGGGGAATGTATGAGAGTATAGTTTTACCAACGCTCTTATATGGGTGTGAAGCATGGGTGATGAATGTTGCAGCGAGGAGAAGGCTGGAGGCAGTGGAGATGTCGTGTCTGAGGGCAATGTGTGGTGTGAATATAATGCAGAGAATTCGTAGTTTGGAAGTTAGGAGGAGGTGCGGGATTACCAAAACTGTTGTCCAGAGGGCTGAGGAAGGGTTGTTGAGGTGGTTCGGACATGTAGAGAGAATGGAGCGAAACAGAATAACTTCAAGAGTGTATCAGTCTGTAGTGGAAGGAAGGCGGGGTAGGGGTCGGCCTAGGAAGGGTTGGAGGGAGGGGGTAAAGGAGGTTTTGTGTGCGAGGGGCTTGGACTTCCAGCAGGCATGCGTGAGCGTGTTTGATAGGAGTGAATGGAGACAAATGGTTTTTAATACTTGACGTGCTGTTGGAGTGTGAGCAAAGTAACATTTATGAAGGGATTCAGGGAAACCGGCAGGCCGGACTTGAGTCCTGGAGATGGGAAGTACAGTGCCTGCACTCTGAAGGAGGGGTGTTAATGTTGCAGTTTAAAAACTGTAGTGTAAAGCACCCTTCTGGCAAGACAGTGATGGAGTGAATGATGGTGAAAGTTTTTCTTTTTCGGGCCACCCTGCCTTGGTGGGAATCGGCCAGTGTGATAATAAAAAAAATAAATATATATATGTATATATATATATATATATATATATATATATATATATATATATATATATATATATATATATATATATATATATATATATATTATATATCGTGCGATTGACTGACTTAACTTTTAGGTTTATTAAACGGTGTGTGGGTAAAGTTCAACTATTCCCTCACCATAAACTGGACTGCTCGTACACCCGAATGTTTACATGATAATCCGCAAGTCGCAGAGGCAAATGGTGGTGGACCAGATTTATATCATGACCAATTTGCTTCGTTGGCATTCGAATTGGCGAAGCTTACACTTGAGGAGATGGAGAACCTTTCCAATACACCCAGTGTAGTGCTCATTAAACGAAGGCTCATGTAAACATTATCTAGGTAAATGGTCATAACCATAGTTAGTATTATTACTGGTAATACTCCCGTGATATTTACTTTTGAAACTTTTAAATATATTAGCCATTATTAAATCTTCATTCAGAATATCTTATATTTATGTATTATAATTAATTCAGGAGGAACGTTGTTGATGTACATTCACCCATATTATGTTTTGTTCAATAATTAAGCATAAATTGATCATTTATATAAAATATACTTGAGAATCGACATTAAAATAATAATTATAATGTGTGTAATTAAAAAATAATAATTATATTCAATAATAATAATAGTAATGGTATATAATTATTATATTTTTATTTTAATTACCATTATTATTATTATTATTATTATTATTATTATTATTATTATTATTATTATTATTATTATTATTATTATTATTATTATTATTATTATTATTATTATATTGTTGCATACTTTATTTTAGTCATATAATCTACACATATTACTTTCATTTTGAGAGGAAATGTTTTAGAATTTAAACAATAGTAGAAATCTTGGTTAGGTATATGTTTCGTTTAGTGCTGTGAATGTGCCAGCGCCGATGTGGTGTGGGTACGTACGAGCCGAGAATGTTTTCATTATGTATACCCTTCAGGCAGGACACGCGTTTATTATGTATATCCCTCGGGGATGACACACATTCCTTATGTATACCCCTCAGGGAGAACACGCTTCTGAAATGCTCTGAATTTAACGGGTGCTATCATTTTCATCGTAAAACCACTACGATTACCCTGAAGTAAACCCTTTTTCAACGGTGACGATTCCCGGAGAGTATCTTTGTGATGCGTCTCGCGTATAGATATGCAAATGTGCGCGAGAGGAAAAATGCTGCTTTAAAACTCACACTTACTGTTACTACACACCGAAACACATCAAGACACACCTAACACACACACACTCAAACACACACATACACACACACACACACACACACATACACACACACACACACACACACACACACACACACACACACACACACACACACACACACACACACACACACGCACACACACACCCATACACACACACACACACACACACACACACACTCAAACAGACACAAACACACACACACACACACACACACACACACACACACACACACACACACACACACACACACACGAGGAGAGGTTAAGGGAAATCAACCTGACGACACTGGAGGACAGGAGAGATAGGGGGGACATGATAACGACATACAAAATACTGAGAGGAATTGACAAGGTGGACAAAGACAGGATGTTCCAGAGATTGGACACAGTAACAAGGGGACACAGTTGGAAGCTGAAGACACAGATGAATCACAGGGATGTTAGGAAGTATTTCTTCAGCCACAGAGTAGTCAGTAAGTGGAATAGTTTGGGAAGCGATGTAGTGGAGGCAGGATCCATACATAGCTTTAAGCAGAGGTATGATAAAGCTCACGGCTCAGGGAGAGTGACCTAGTAGCGATCAGTGAAGAGGCGGGGCCAGGAGCTCGGACTCGACCCCCGCAACCTCAACTAGGTGAGTACAACTAGGTGAGTACACACACAGCACTAGCTGCTACATTAATAGGGCAAAGCTACCTTGAGTGCTAATTTACGTGCATAATTTACTATGTGTAATATTTCATGTTGGCTTAAGCAGTATTTTCTCTTGACACTACACTTCATGTCTCACCAACACACTTTCTTGATGTTGACGTCCCATGCCGGTAGAATGCACTTGATCTACCGAACGGGAGGTACTCTCAAAAACCTTGGATCGACCTTCGTTGTCCAGCCATCCATTTCTCATTTACTGCATGACCCCCTACGTTTCCTCGTCTACCTATCTGGAGTTTAGTTGGAATATATATATATATATATATATATATATATATATATATATATATATATATATATATATATATATATATATATATATATATATATATATATATATATATATATGTCGTGCCGAATATGCAAAACTGGTCAATTAGCAAGAACTCATTTAAAATTAAGTCCATTCTAAAATTTTCTCTTATACGTTTAAAGATATATTTTTTTTCATTAATGTTAATGTAAAAAATTTTAATTTTGCTCCAAAAGACCCCTCAAGGAAGGTTCCTTGATGTTGGTGAGGGGCTCTTGATTTAGGGAATTGGATCTGTGCTCCAGTTCCCCGAATTAAGCCTGAATGCCTTCCACATCCCCCCCCCCATGCGCTGTATAATCCTCTGGGTTTAGCGCTTCCCCCTTGATTATAATAATAATAATGCTCCAAAAGAATTTTAGAAAACTTACCTAACCTTATTATAACAAGAACAATTTATTTTAGCTTAACCCAACTAAATATATTTTAGATTTGTTTACAATAATTTAATACTAAACAAACACAGAGAAATATATTTTTTTTCGTTAGGTTCAGAATAATTTTGGCGAAATTATTGCATACACAAATTTTCGCTTGTCCTATATGACAAGATGAGCGTTGCTATTTAAGCCAAGATCGCAAGTTCTGCCTATTCGGCACGACATATACATATATATATATATATATATATATATATATATATATATATATATATATATATATATATATATATATATATATATATATATATACATATATATATATATATATATATATATATATATATATATATATATATATATATATATATATATATATATACATATATATATATATATATATATATATATATATATATATATATATATATATATATATATATATATATATATATATATATATATATAAGAGATGGGGTTCACCTCTGGTGTAAATTGTGGGACCCATAGCCTCGGAGAAGTGGATAAAAAGGCTTCAAGGAAGAATATTTGGATTTCTTCCTGAAGCCGTTTGAATGTTCCACTTCCCCTACCACCCCATCTTTTAGTATATATTTCTTTTACCAATAGGAATATTTTATTACATAATATGGTACAGAAGATTTGAGAGATACATTGTTGATATAAAGGTGGCATATAAGGTACATGTTGTTACGTGTGTATCACCGATTATAAGGCGAAAATCTCATCCAGCTCCTCAGAGCTGGGGCGTGTGCCCAAAATACAGCAGGCATTACCCCTTTGAACAGCCGCACTGAGCCGCTGGAACAGAAAACTAGCTGCCCTGGGATCCCTAGTTACCCTGATTAGTCTTTTTCCCAGCTCCTTAAGGAATTTAGATGCACTCTTTCCCCATGAGCCAAGGGTCTCTGAGCCTATGGGAACAAACATATAATGATGGGCAAGTTCTCCATATTTTCTAGACTTTTGGGACTCCCTGAAGCTGGCAGCTGCCCCTCCTTCCTCCCTGGTGTATTGGAGATAGGTATCAGCCAAGGTAGATGCATATATAATATATATATATATATATATATATA
>NC_091301.1:17874695-17909695 GCF_038502225.1 Cherax quadricarinatus | reverse complement strand
AATTATATATATAGGTTGGTAGACAGCAACCACACAGGGAGGGACTACCGTCCTGCCAAGTGAGTGTAAAACGAGATCCTGTAATTTTTTTACATGATGGTAGGATTGCTGGTGTCTTTTTTTCTGTCTCATAAACATGCAAGATTTCAGGTATGTCTTGCTACTACTTACACTTAGGACACATGCAATACAAACATATATATACACACACCACTCTTTTATATATATTTATATATTTTCTTACTAGTTCTTGTTTTTGTTTGTTTCCTCTTATCTCCCTGAGGAAGTGGAACAGAATTCTTCCTCCCTAAGCTGTGCGTGTCGTAAGAGGCGACTAAAATGCCGGGAGCAAGGGGCTAGTAACCCCTTCTCCTGTATACAGTACTAAAGTTAAAAAGAGAAGAATATGTTTTTCTTTTTGGGTCACCCTGCCTTAGTGGGATATGGCCAGTTTGTTGAAAGAAGAATATATATATATATATATATATATATATATATATATATATATATATATATATATATATATATATATATATATATATGTATATATATATATATATAATATATATATACATATATATTATATATATACATTATGTATATATATATATATACATATATATGTATATACATTATATATATATATATAAATATATATATATAAATATTTATATATATATATATATATATATATATATATATATATATATATATATATTATCACATTATCACACCGGCCGATTCCCACCAAGGCAGGGTGGCCCGAAAAAGAAAAACTTTCACCATCATTCACTCCATCACTGTCTTGCCAGAAGGGTGCTTTACACTACAGTTTTTAAACTGCAACATTAACACCCCTCCTTCAGAGTGCAGGCACTGTACTTCCCATCTCCAGGACTCAAGTCCGGCCTGCCGGTTTCCCTGAATCCCTTCATAAATGTTACTTTGCTCACACTCCAACAGCACGTCAAGTATTAAAAACCATTTGTCTCCATTCACTCCTATCAAACACGCTCACGCATGCCTGCTGGAAGTCCAAGCCCCTCGCACACAAAACCTCCTTTACCCCCTCCCTCCAACCCTTCCTAGGCCGACCCCTACCCCGCCTTCCTTCCACTACAGACTGATACACTCTTGAAGTTATTCTGTTTCGCTCCATTCTCTCTACATGTCCGAACCACCTCAACAACCCTTCCTCAGCCCTCTGGACAACAGTTTTGGTAATCCCGCACCTCCTCCTAACTTCCAAACTACGAATTCTCTGCATTATATTCACACCACACATTGCCCTCAGACATGACATCTCCACTGCCTCCAGCCTTCTCCTCGCTGCAACATTCATCACCCATGCTTCACACCCATATAAGAGCGTTGGTAAAACTATACTCTCATACATTCCCCTCTTTGCCTCCAAGGACAAAGTTCTCTGTCTCCACAGACTCCTAAGTGCACCACTCACTCTTTTTCCCTCATCAATTCTATGATTCACCTCATCTTTCATAGACCCATCCGCTGACACGTCCACTCCCAAATATCTGAATACGTTCACCTCCTCCATACTCTCTCCCTCCAATCTGATATTCAATCTTTCATCACCTAATCTTTTTGTTATCCTCATAACCTTACTCTTTCCTGTATTCACCTTTAATTTTCTTCTTTTGCACACCCTACCAAATTCATCCACCAATCTCTGCAGCTTCTCTTCAGAATCTCCCAAGAGCACAGTGTCATCAGCAAAGAGCAGCTGTGACAACTCCCACCCTGTGTGTGATTCTTTATCTTTTAACTCCACGCCTCTTGCCAAGACCCTCGCATTTACTTCTCTTACAACCCCATCTATAAATATATTAAACAACCACGGTGACATCACACATCCTTGTCTAAGGCCTACTTTTACTGGGAAAAAATTTCCCTCTTTTCTACATACTCTAACTTGAGCCTCACTATCCTCGTAAAAACTCTTCACTGCTTTCAGTAACCTACCTCCTACACCATACACTTGCAACATCTGCCACATTGCCCCCCTATCCACCCTGTCATACGCCTTTTCCAAATCCATAAATGCCACAAAGACCTCTTTAGCCTTATCTAAATACTGTTCACTTATATGTTTCACTGTAAACACCTGGTCCACACACCCCCTACCTTTCCTAAAGCCTCCTTGTTCATCTGCTATCCTATTCTCCGTCTTACTCTTAATTCTTTCAATTATAACTCTACCATACACTTTACCAGGTACACTCAACAGACTTATCCCCCTATAATTTTTGCACTCTCTTTTATCCCCTTTGCCTTTATACAAAGGAACTATGCATGCTCTCTGCCAATCCCTAGGTACCTTACCCTCTTCCATACATTTATTAAACAATTGCACCAACCACTCCAAAACTATATCCCCACCTGCTTTTAACATTTCTATCTTTATCTCATCAATCCCGGCTGCCTTACCCCCTTTCATTTTACCTACTGCCTCACGAACTTCCCCCACACTCACAACTGGCTCTTCCTCACTCCTACAAGATGTTATTCCTCCTTGCCCTATACACGAAATCACAGCTTCCCTATCTTCATCAACATTTAACAATTCCTCAAAATATTCCCTCCATCTTCCCAATACCTCTAACTCCCCATTTAATAACTCTCCTCTCCTATTTTTAACTGACAAATCCATTTGTTCTCTAGGCTTCCTTAACTTGTTAATCTCACTCCAAAACTTTTTCTTATTTTCAACAAAATTTGTTGATAACAGCTCACCCACTCTCTCATTTGCTCTCTTTTTACATTGCTTCACCACTCTCTTAACCTCTCTCTTTTTCTCCTTATACTCTTCCCTCCTTGCATCACTTCTACTTTGTAAAAACTTCTCATATAATATATATATATATATATATATATATATATATATATATATATATATATATATATATATATATATATATATATATATATATATATATATATATATATATATATATATATATATATATATATATATATATATATATATATATATATATATATATATATATATGGTGATTACAGTTAGGTAATGTGTCAATCTCACAAGAATTAAGTACTTCACATAAAATATATCCCCCACCACGATGAGGCAAGAAACTGTTCTTTAACTCCTGATATACAGAACTTAACATGCTAAAAACGTGACCCGCTTGATTTATATCCTTGTCACACCAACAGTCTGTGTGACAAGGAAAAGTTGAGTCAATAAGGAAGAAAAATGTAGAAATTTCGCGAAGACAAGAAAAAAAAAATAACAGCAAGCAATCTTTTATTTTTGACTGTCTATCTGCACCAGATTTTTAGTGATATATTTGTCTGTCTGTAGTTTTCCGTGTGATATTGTTGTTGAGATTTCGTTTGCAACACTACGCGCCAACACTGCCACCTTTACAGGGTAGACATGGGAAGCGTTCCTAGATTAATACCATCAAGCAATGTCCATTGACAAATAACCTATTATTTTCTTGGATATAAAAAAACGAGGGTTATCTCCATTCATCAAAAGTTCACTGGTGAATATCCCCAAAAGCTTTAGCACTTTTTCTTTAATACGAAAAAGTCAAATGTGTACTGAAGATGATTTGTTGAGCATTAGTGTCATGAACGGTGTGACTGTATTCATAAAGCCAACAAATGATCTCGATTAAGTGTAATGTTGGATGCAGGTGTCGGCTGTAGACACTCTTAGCGCCAACTATTGATCCAGGCATGAGTTGGATCGCTCTGCGCTGGCTTTATCGTGTTTACCAATCTTATTTTTTAAAGTGACATCACTATGTTAAATGGATGAAAGAGAAGTATACGGCAGTAAATGAGGAAAGACAAGTAACAAAATAACAATGCTATATGTAACAATAGGTGTAAGTGTCTCAGCGTACATCTACCTGTTTGTCTATCTTCAATATACTTTCTGGTGAGGTGGAGAGGGGGAAGAAGAGATCACATCACTAGCAGCAAAGACAGGGAAGTAAGATGTTAGGTCACAGGTCATAGGTCACGGGTATTGTGTGGGAAAGTTACCGAGCAATTGATGAGCCCAAAGTTTTGCTAAGCTGAAAGCTCCCAGATACTTCCTTCTAACCCTGTTATTGTCTGCTAGGATGCGTTTAGCCCAGATCCTGAGCTCTGAGATGTGTTGCCTAGGAGGAGCGGTGCTAAGGGGGTAGAGAGAGAGAGGGAACTCTTGGGGCTTCAGTCCCTTAAGACCCCTAAAACAAATAGAGTAACAATAATATCATTGCTTCAAAACAAGTCTCCTAGTCCTTCTTCCAACCAGATTGCCACCCCTAAACCTCATCCAACTAACAGTAATTCTGGTGCCGCCTCTGTGCCTAGGTAACTTGGCATGCGCAGATTCTTTTCAGTATACGCACTGTAAGTCTCAACTGCAGTTACTTTCCCCATTTTCCTTAGTGATTGAATTTTGCGGTTTTTGGCATACTTTTTTCTGGTTAGAATCTCTGAGGGAGAGGGGGGGTGAGGTAGCCAACTTTCCAGTCACAGCCACTCCGCTTCTCCGCTGAACACTACACAAAATTCTTAATTTATAAACTCCCTGAATTCGCACTCACTAACGTTTGGACGTTTAGAAGCCCGCAAGCAGCAATGCTAATGTGCGTACGACACATGCAGGTACATTTTACATGACTGAATCAGACACATTGCTACGTGAGTGAGTGCAAATACATCACTGTATGATCGGATACAAACGCATCACAATATAAGTGAATATAGATACATCTTTGGGTGTTATTATTATTATTATTATTATTATTATTATTATTATTATTATTATTATTATTATTATATTTTATGATCTTTGGGAAGCGCGAAGTCTGCATGGGTTACAAAGCACCTGGGAAATGGGATGTATTCAGATTTCATTTAAGGACGAGTATTTCAGTTCCATGGATCAAGAGCCCTTCATCAGCCTCACGTCACTCAGAATGTTACCTTACCTTGAACACCCAGCCACCATACGGGTTTAACGTATATTTTCATTACGTGAAATAAGCAACAAAAATAATCATCCCCGCTCAGGTGAAACAATAATAATAAGTCACTATATTTATTATTATTATGTAAATATTTGTTTCCAGACATTACAATACATAGAGGATTACACCGGGTTTTACTGCTCAGTAAAGTAGTCTATACCGTTTGTTTTACTGCTCAAGAAAGTGGCCCCTAGCGTCCGTCTGTTTTACTACACAGCAAAACAGCCTCTGACGTTTGCTTTACTGTTCATTAAAGCAGACACTGCTGTCTCTTTTACTGTTCAGAAAAGCAGACTCTGCAGTCTGCTTTCAACAGGCAGTAAAAGCCGCCCTGGCCTCTGTTTATCTCTGAAAGGGTCGCAGAGGTGTTGCTGCATCACGATTAAGGGTCGCATCGAGTCCTGTATCGGGGGAAATGGTGTTAGTGGCTGGTGTAAGAGGTGGTGTTAGTGTCTGGTGTGAGAGGTGGTGTTAGTGGCGGGTATAAGAGATGGTGTTAATGGCTCTTGTGGAAGTTGGAGGCAGTCACTGGAGTGAGGTATGGTGTTAGTGACTGGGGTAGTTGGTGTTAGTATTTGGGGGTGAGATATAGTGCTAGTGACAGGTCTGGGAGGTAGTGTTAATGGATGGGGGTTGGAAGTGGTGACTACGGTTCGGGTTGAAGGTGGTAGTGGCTAGTGTATGAGGTGGTGTTAGCGGCTGGTGTGAGAACTGGTGTTAGTGGCTGGTGTCAGAGGTGGTTTTAGAGAAAAACAACTGCAGTAGTTGTCAGACAGTTTCGACAAACAGTCTATAATTGTTAAAAAACCGCTGTTTCAAGCCCTTGTGTGAAGTGTTAATTGAAAATTTATCAAAGTCGTTAGAAGGGGAACAAGGAAATTTATTACCTATTCCTTATGTTAATTATCATCACCAGGAATTAAGGAGGAAATTAACTATTTCGTGGGTCTAGCATAAATTTTAGTGATATGTAATTAAGAGAGGGAAGGAAGGGTAAGCAATGGAAGCGTGTGAGAAAGACCGGAGGCTGAAAATAAAGAGAAGACGAAGGAGAGAAAGAGATTTGGAAGAATAATATCATTATATTCATAGGGAAGTGATGGTGGTTGTGGTGTTCGTGGTGGTAGTAATGATGGTGGCTCACCAGGATAAAAGACAAGCATCTTCTGACGCGGTTCTTAGCCAGATGATGACCGGCTCAGAGATCAAGCAACAACTGGTGCATCAGTGCTGTGTTTCCTCCTCGTAAGGGTCATGCAGCGCGTGCTGAATGGAAAGTAATCAGTTGAATCAAGAGCTCTTCATCTTGAACGGGGAATATGGGAGAAAGAATGTACAAACAAAAAGCACGAAACGGAGATGGGAAGGAAAATAAAAAAAAAATTAGATTTAGTTGAGTAAATGGTAAACAGATAGATATAGCGACAGATAAATAGATAGTAACATCCTCTAGCTAACCTGGTGCATAAAAATAACTTTAGGTATAAAAATTTTCATGTATGCGTGAGAATGAGCACTCGAACCTTAGAGCTCTTAATGTGGAGCTTTACACAAATTACAATTACGCTAACTTAAATAAATGGCCTGTAATCATTATGTAGTTATATATAATGATTCTCTGGCATTAAAAATAGGCACTAACAATAACAATAGAGCGCAAAAATAATGTGAGGGACCTGAGGATCTCACTTTCAAGGATCACAACAGTGCCACGACCACAACTGCAATGAAAATGATAGGATGGATAATGAGAACGTTGAGAACAACATATACCAAGCCAGTGATGATCCTTTTCAAATCACTTGTTCTCTCTAGGCTGCAATAGTGCTGTGCATTAACATCTCCGTTTAAAGCAGATGAAACTGCAGATCTAGAGAGTGAACATAGAACCTTTACTACACATATAAGTCCCATCAAACACCTCAACTACTGGGAACGCTTAGAAGCACTTGACTTGTACTCGCTGGTGCGCAGGCGTGAGAGATATATCATAATCTACACTAGAAAATTTCTAGAAGGGATGGTCCCGAATCTGCACTCAGAAATCACTCCCTGCGAAAGTAAAAGACTAGGCAGGCGATGTAAAATACCCCCAATGAAAAGTAGGGGCGCCATTGGTAAACTAAGAAAACAGAGTAAGTGTCCGAAGCCCAAGATTGTCCAACAGCCTCCCACCAGGCATAAAGGGAATTACCAATAGGCCCTTGGCTGCCTTCGAGAGGGAGCTGGACAAATACTTAAAGTCGGTGCCAGATCAGCCGGACTGTTGGACTACGTGCGGCCAGCCTGGTTGATCAGGCCCTGATCCACCGGGAGGCCTGGTCGTGGACCAGGCCGCGGGGACGTTGATGCCCGGAATACCCTCCAGGTAGACTTCGGGTAAGAGAGGACTAATATTGTGGAACGAAAACAAACAAAATTGATGTGAGGTTGGTTGTTCATATCTACGGTTTCGTAACACTGGCAGAGCGTGACCGGAGAAGTCTTGTGGAGGCTCTAAGCGCGATCTATTGATCGAGCTGAGTGAGGGCACTTACAGCAGCTGGGTAAGTTACTTTACTGCCAGATGAACCAGGTTGTGATGGCTATGTGGGCCAGCGGGTCATCAACAGCAGCAGAAGCAGCCTGGTTGAACAGACAATCAACAAAAAAGCCTAGTCTCTGGCCTGGCTGTGATAGAATAACTCGAAATTGCTGACAAGGATATCACACACACACTTACGTTTCCCGCTGAACAATGCATAATAAAAGTTAATGCAAGTATTTCTTGATTAATTCACCATTTCAACTAGTGCTAATTTATGGATAAAGACGATTCGTCACTAAAATATTTTCCTTTAAAAAATGTCCTAAACTGCATACAAGTGTCCTTACCTACAGCTTGTCAGTATCACCATAGCATTTATAACCTCGTACTAGATTGTACAAGAGGAACATTACCAACTCAGCATCAGCACTTTCGGCTCAATATCGAAGGCCCAGGATTGAATATTGGGAAAGGTGGAGCATATGGGAAAGTAGCCACACATTTTTTGTCCTCCTAACCTTCACCTTCACCCGGCTGAGCTTTGATAAGAGCCGAAGATAACAGCTCTTAGCCAGTATATTCTACGTGTTAAAAAAAATGATCATAATGCGGATCTTATCATATAATAGAGATCAGCTAGATATTGTGGTGGTTCCTTTACACCAATTTCATACGAGTAACACGCACATATTTGCAAAACACTATCCTCTAATTAAAAACAGACATTATTGTCGGTTTTTCGTTTTCTGAGTTTTAGTATATCATTCATAATTTGAACAATTATAATGCTTCTCTTTCCAAACAGGATATTTTTAGTGCTGTATCCTCCACATTACTTAATAAAAAATTACAATTTACATTGCTTATACAAATTTGGCTGAAACATAGCAAGCCACAAAATGTAAACTAAAATTGTACATATTTCTTGGTCATTTTGAGTTCACAAGGGAGCAGGAATAGAATACTAGTCAAAACTAGAGGTCAAGGTCTTCCAGCTTTCTACCCTTTTTTACTTTAAACTCGCAAACGGATACTAAACCAGGAGAAACTAATACAAAGTCTGATGTTCCCTCACTAAGTTGTATTGTGATTGTTTCATTCCTCGAGTGTAATAAGTCAAGTGTGCTCTGAAGATGAGAATATTTGGCAGGTCACCTGATAATTAACCCTGTCTCTCTATTAAGAAAAACAGGTAAATTGTTGCAGTGTCTTGGAAAGGTTACTTAAAGGAGCCCATTAAAATTGATGAAAATATTTAAACGTTCTTATATAACTATCGCATTCAAGATAACTATTTTCGTTATATTGGAGAAATTATTGGGTTGATCTCATTTGGCTATATATTCGAAGGATATATACACTGAGAAATGTGTATCTCTCAGTGTACATAAGCTGAGAATTTGATTTA
Organism: Cherax quadricarinatus; assembly: GCF_038502225.1. Lineage (NCBI taxonomy): Eukaryota > Metazoa > Arthropoda > Malacostraca > Decapoda > Parastacidae > Cherax > Cherax quadricarinatus. The sequence goes on along the minus strand of NC_091301.1, from coordinate 17,900,742 downwards.
ATATCGATTTTACGAATTATAGTATTTCTCTTTGGTGGAACACAGGTTACATGCAGCTTAATGTCTCAATTGCGGTCCACAGGCCTTAAGCAAACTAAGTATTAGTAGAGGCATCTACAGAAACAAAGCCAGAGCTAAATTTTAACTTAAGAATGCTGTTTTAAAGAGCTTATTTAGCAACATGAAGTCTATGAAGGCTCAAAGAGATTGGAATTATTTTTAGACGAGGACATGTTTTTGAGGTTGATACAATCTTTCACATGGTAAAAAAAAATGGTAGTATAATTAGTGTAAGCAAGGCCAAAAAAAATTATGTTCTTTAAAATTAGTCGGAAAAAACGTGGGCAGTTTTATAAATGAACCGGGAAAGAAAACTGTAGTAGAGAATTTAATAAACGTCTGAAATATCAGTTACAAGTAACACGAGTTCAAGATTGTTTCTGTGTTAATCTGACAAAAAAAAAAGGATGCTTTTATGATTATATTTAATAAAATTAATAATAATATATCGAGGGATTAGTAATATAAAACATAGAGTTTAACTTCGTCCTTTTTTCTCACAGATCATATCAGCAGAATATTTTTGGCAGAAATTTTGTTTTTATTCCAGTAGTAAGTAATCGTATTACCCTACGATTACTTGCTACAGCCAAGATGTCAGCACCTTACTCATTACTCGCTGGATTTTAAAGCTATACCTTCGCTCTTTTTTATAATGCTTGTCTATTAAACAGTCTCTTGCATATCTTTTATTAGGCTTAGACATTGCAACGATCTCTGCCTATAAAACCATACCACGGGTGGGGTTAGAACCCGCGATCAGAGAGTCATAAAACTCCAGACTGACGGTCTGGACTTTTGTGACTCTCTGATCGCGGGTTCTAACCCCACCCTTGGTATGGTTTGTTTGCAATCGTGTCATTACGATTTCGTGAGTCAAGCTCTGCTTATATTTCGCAAAATGCACATTTCACAGCCTATTGCACACCTGAGAGGAATTGACAAGGGGGACACAGACAGGATGTTCCAGAGATGGGGCACAGCAACAAGGGGACACAGTTTGGAAGTTGAAGACACAGATGAATCACAGGGATGTTAGGAAGTATTTCTTCAGCCACAGAGTAGTCAGTAAGTGGAATAGTTTGGGAAGCGATGTAGTGGAGGCAGGATCCATACATAGCTTTAAGCAAAGGTATGATAAAGCTCACGGTTCAGGGAGAGTGACCTAGTAGCGACCAGTGAAGAGGCGGGGCCAGGAGCTTGGACTCGACCCCTGCAACCTCAACTAAGTGAGTACAACTAGGTGAGTACCTTTCACAATGCATTCAATTTACTGCGACGCCAAGATACCTTTCATAAGCCATAGATTTCTTTACCATGACAATTGAAAATTAAATGAGTACACCTGTTAATGTAGATTGGTATATCTACATTGGTAGATATACCAATCTACATTGGTATATTCCTCAGTAGTATCTGAAACTTTTATCACAGGGATAGTTTTTTTTAATGTAATCTGCGGCTTTTATTACAACTGCTGAAAATTTAACCACGACATGTTTGACATTTTAACAGCATATTTATTCTTGTACAATATCCCTAACTCTTATCATTTTTTCCTCCGTCGTCTAATCTGCGAAGCCTTGGATAATACATTAATAATGTATCGATTTTTTCTATAAACAACCGTTACTATCTCCTGGCCGACCTTCGTAAACGAGACTTCTGTTAAGCACAAATCTTGATACCAATAATACATAAAAAAAATATGCAACAGTTTTGGAAAATGTTAATCTGCAATAATCAAATACCAGTAAAAAAATTCTTACTTCCAATTTAAGCTTCCAATAAAAAGTTCGAATTCGTCAGAAAAATATGATAATGCTCTATAGACTTCAATACATGATTAAATTGGTCATGTGAAACGAATTTCTCAAAATGTAAAATGGAGTATTTGCTTTGTGTGAAGGTGTGTAAAACGGACAGCTGGCCCGAACTGAGCACTGAGCACCTTAGTAATGGTGCTCATGGCCTCTCCTACCACTGCTAACATTGCCTGTACAGTTCGAGTCGGTGACCTCAGTCTCTTCACAGTTGGCCCAATTTTCGTCTGACCCCGGCCCCAGGCCAGGACCTCACCCTCATCAATGACCTGAAAGCGCAGCATTATGCAAGGATCGAGAAGTTTGTAGCCAGATTTCTTAGAATCGCCTTGTTGGACGGTGCCAGAGAATAAATTGATTTGATAAAGATTAATGAGAATTGGTGAAATCTATATATCTCTTCGAACGCCAGTGTTATAACTCAGCACTTAATGAATTCATTATGAATGAAAATGGCAGCATGATTGATATCTGGGATGTACTATTAATAATAAATCTGTTCAAAAAGTGATTCGCTGAAAATTTAGCCAGAAAATTACGAAACCTAAACAAGATTATATGTAATATGAAATATGCTTAATATAAATGGCTCTAGTGACTTTCCTGATTATTTTGAAAAAAAAATTGAATTTAGAAGAGAGAAAAGAAAAGAAAGAGAGCCATCGAGAGGTCGCGAGGAACGTCAGAGGCAACAACCAGTTTGAGAGTTTTTAGGGGCATATTAATTAGGCATACGAATTCAATTTATGGAAACGAAAATTTGATGCACCAGAAAAGAAAGGTGGAAAATTTTTATTCCTCAATTTGCACCAAAAGATCTCGCTGGATTTAATTAGAATCTCTGGGAAATATATATATATATATATATATATATATATATATATATATATATATATATATATATATATATATATATATATATATTTATATATATATATATATATATATTTATATATATATATATATATATATATATATATATATATATATATATATATATATATATATATATATATATTTATATATATATATATATATATATATATATATATATATATATATATATATATATATATATATATATATATATATATATATATATATATATATATCAGAGATTCTAATTAAATCCAGCCAGATCTTTTGGTGCAAACGGGCACCAAAAGATGGAATGAGGTGAAAAGCTGTAAGCCTTCTCCCTGAAAGCTGGCTGCCTTGGATCAAAGTCTAGCGCAAGCTGGACGCCAAGGTATTGGTCCAGTCTGGTGAGAATGGTATAGCACTGCATACCTTGTTCCAAGGTTCGTTGGTTCGAGTCTCCTTCAGCCAGAGATCAGTGTTTGTGTAAATTTCGCCTGCTCTTGCGAATTCCTTGCATGTACATATATATATATATAAATATATATATATATATATATATATATATATATATATATATATATATATATATATATATATATATATATATATATATTGTGCCGAATAGGCAGAACTTGCGATCTTGGCTTAAATAGCAACACTCATCTTGCCATATAGGACAAGCGGAAATTTGTGTATGCAATTATTTCGTCAAAATCATTCTGAACCTAACGAAAAAAATATATTTCACTGTGTTTGTTTAGTATTAAATTATTGTAAACAAATCTAAAATATATTTAGTTGGGTTAGGCTAAAATAAATTGTTCTTGTTATAATAAGGTTAGGTAAGTTTTCTAAGAATCTTTTGGTGCAAAATTAAAATTTTTTACATTAACATTAATTAAAAAAATATATCTTTAAACGTATAAAAGAAAATTTTAGAAAGGACTTAATTTTAAATGAGTTCTTGCTAATTGACCAGTTTTACATATTCGGCAAGACATATATATATATATATATATATATATATATATATATATATATATATATATATATATATATATATATATATATATATATATATATATATATATATATATATATATATATATATATATATGTATATATATATATATATATATATATATATATATATATATATATATATATATATATATATTTATATATATATATATATTCCATAGCTTATCTAGTTAAATCCTACGCTACGGAATTACTTTCCCATCTTTCTTTACTGATGCATTAATTTTCGTTCCCCCCCCCCCGTCTCTGTCTCTCTCTCTCTCTCTCTGTAAGTTTATATATACTTAAGTCTTTAATTACATATAAAGCATTATCTGTAAATTGTTCACATGTTCCTTTTCAAATTTTAATTTCCCTGTCAGTAGTTCACACGAAGGTATTTAAAAATCTTCATAAATAGCATTTTTCTCAAGTACAACATAACTAACAAAACTAAAAAGCTGCTGCAGTTTTCTTGTGACTGCAAGAAAAGTACGTTAGTTTATCTTCAAGGAAACAATAATATAACCCAACTGGAGACGAGAATAAACAGCAAAACACACCCAGTCGAATTTACCGTGAAGTAATGGAAAGATGTTCCTCTGCTTCTCCAGATGATGTAACATTAGTTTTCCTGCCTACACGACAGATGGTAATCAGCTGACATCAAGGTCGCTTGGGACTCCCACTTGGTGCCTTAATGCTCCGCCCTGAAAACGCTCAGAATTATGTTATCATAATTTTTGTCTCTGAGAAATAGTCATTTCTTGTGTGTTTAGGGTTGTGTGTGTGAGTGTACATAGTGAAAATCTTACGCAACTGATGGGATTCTTTCATATACATTGCTCTTAATATTATTAATTTTGTTTCTTGTTTACGACCTCATTTACTTTTCCGTCTCTTCCTCATTCGGCTTCATATTATTTTCTTCTTCTTCTTCTTCTTCTTCTTCTTCTTCTTATTATTATTATTATTATTATTATTATTATTATTATTATTATTATTATTATTATTATTGTAATTGTTATTGTTATTATCATCATAATCATTATTAATTATCGTTAGATCAGTACGGGTCAAACAGCAATAAAACAATGGTAGGGGTAAGGATAATCGGTTTTGATCCAAGAATAGAAAAGGATGCTCAAATTCTTTGCATTAAGGATCGTGCCGAGTTCATGATACCCTCTCTGCAGGGAGGAAAAATCTACCTCTTTGTTACCCCTTTAGAGTTGTGCTTGATCCAAGGAACTGGATTTGTCCTTCCCTTCCTTGGATCAACACTGGTTGCCTCCTATTCTCCGGACACTGGATGACGCTTCCCTTTAAAAGTAATAATTATTCATATTTGCGTGAAAAAGGTGCTAAATGATGCATAAAAAGACTTTAAAGAAAACTTTCAAGGCTCACTTTACACCTGAGGCCAATCTTATGTAAAATCCTGCCAGTGAAACTTTATAATGGGTCATGCATCAGCTGAATACCTCCCAGGGAGCTCTTAACCAGTTCCTGCAGAGAGAGAATACTACTTAGAGCGAGAGAGAGAGAGAGAGAGAGAGAGAGAGAGAGAGAGAGAGAGAGAGAGAGAGAGAGACAGACAGACAGACAGACAGACAGACAGAGGGAGAGAGTAATGGGTGAGAGAGAGTTTTATTTTCAGAAGCGTGTGAATGAGACAGGAAATATTCCTTTAACATTTTGTTTATTGATATAAAAGCATCAAAAACTTTATTAAGGAAAGTATGTGTATTTTTGCTAATTATACTTTATTTTAGATTTGTCTCACAAACAGTGAAGGGTTAAGGGATACCACCATTATCACCTATGGCCACCATTACGACCCACCACTAACACCATCATTACCTCCTCTACCACCCACTTCTAACAAAACGTAGTACTTAAGGCATATAATCTACTAATCCCCTTCCTCTCTCTACCTCCACTAACTCTGCCACAACCATCACAGCCATTACCACCATTACTACTACTACCACAATCATCACAACCACCACTACCACCCATCAATGGAACAACTGCAGAGCTGGACCCAGTAATCAATCACAGTCAACACGCGAGAAAAAATATTTTACTTTCAACTCTGTTTTAATTCTTACTGCGAGTGGCTGGCAGACATGAGATCTGGCGCAAAAAACATTGATTTTTTATTAATATTTTTTTTTGAGGATCATTTTGCTGCTCATTTAAAAATGAAAGACAGTAATGATTTAAAATGATTTAATATTTGTTCGAACTACTCTAATTAAAAGACAAAAAAATGTTAAATGTGCTGTTTGTATCTGAAATTTTTAAATTCATTTTATAGATTTATATAATTCACAAAAGAATGTTGTTGCTGATTTTAGGGCCGTGACGGATAATGCCGAATGAGGCCTACAGCAGCTATCATAATTATAACCATGGGGAAGAGCTATACTCGTACGGGTTATAAAACGTCTGTTGAACAGAAGACAAACAGGTTTGATCGAGGGTAAGGGAGGACAGCTTCATTTCCTTAGATCAAGAGCCCAACTTTAGCTTCCAGTTATCTCCAAACACCATCCCTTAAAGGGGCCAACAACACTTATTTTTAAGATGTATATGTTATGTTTTATATTACACTTGATCTTAATAAAATATAAGAATTACGTATTGAAGTTATTTAAAATTTCTACAACACTGACTGACAATCTTGTGAAAGAACTACATTTAAGAACTAAATGGAACATTGTTCTCTGATGTGATTTGTTGGTGTGAATATTTTTTGCTAATAATGTAAAGAAAATAATGAATTCATTATATGCCATATTTATTTTACTGAGCTAAGGAATGTAATTATTCATTGTATATTTATAAATTTAGACCAGTTATTTAGGCACAGGCATTTGTTATTATTATTATTATTATTATTATTATTATTATTATTATTATTATTATTATTATTATTATTATTATTAAAAATAAAGCTTCAATGTATCTTCTTAAGAAATGTAAAACTTAATATTAAGTGTCTTTTTTTTTTTTTTTTACTTAGAAATGACATAATTTGTTAATCAGCCACGAGCAACTCACGTTTGGAAAGGGTTACAACGGTTTGTCTTCCTCTTGCTAAGAGACGCAGCAGAAATCGATGGATTTCTATTTAGATACATATTCTCTAGGAAATAATTTGAATAAGCTGTTCAATTTCAATAATCTTTTTAGTAGAAACATTCTAAAAGATGTACATGCAGACTATTTTTTCAGTGGTAAACATATAATAAACACGAGGGTTTCAAGTTATAAGTACAGAGAAATGGGATAAGTGGACCTACTTGCCTGAAGACAACACCAGCAGTTCGCAGACACAACGAGCTCGTAAGATTCTTCATTACCTTAATGTCTGGTAATAACTTGTGAATGAGTTCATGTTAGCGTGAAGATAGGTCTAAGAAGGTCATTATTCCTATGTTGGGTGGAAGTGAGGAAGTGCGACTAATGAGAGAACCAGTGGCTTTGGTGGGTCGTTATTTGTACGTGTCGATGTAGGGCAATCAGGCTGTATTGGTTGGTGGGCGGTTGGCTGTGACCAAACTTATCACTGCCAGTGAATGAACAGCAGTCATGATTATAATTTATGAAAGTCATTTCATTCCTTGAACTGTATTCTTAAAGCACTTGCATGAGGCTTATTTTAAGAATCTGGTGTGACACCTTTTATTGTTGAAATGCGCTCGTTCGTCATTTAACAAATTATTTTTAGGCAAGCACTTGACTGAGAATCAGTATTTTCTTTCATATTTATTAGTTCATCGGAAAAATAATTTATTAATTTATAATTTAAATTGTAATTTAAATAGTAATTTTATCTGTGGTTTTGACACTATCATTATATATATATATATATATATATATATATATATATATATATATATATATATATATATATATATATATATATATATATATATATATATATATATATATATATATATATATATATATATATATATATATATATATATATATATATATATATATATATATATATATATATATATATATATATATATATATATATATATATATATGCAAAACAACCACTCTGAAAGAATAGAGAAATTCCAAGCGCTTTCGTGACTACTCACATTATCAAGGAACTATGAAAGTAAAGCATCCAAGGAAGCTATATAAGGGGTCTGGTCGGCACCTCACTATCAGATCCCACAACGGTTTAAACACGTGACGCGCGGCGAGCCAACTTGGAAAGGTCCTTGGCACAACTCACCCCACAAACTATTCTACCCAAGAAATAAGAAATTTTAAAGATTATTTGTCCAGTGTATTATTAAATTCTTCCCAAATATATATATATATATATATATATATATATATATATATATATATATATATATATATATATATATATATATATATATATATAAGATGACGGGAGGATCGAACCGTGGTCTTGAAATTAGCAGACGAAAAACCAGCACTGCCACTACAAACATAATTTATTCACGAATATTTCGGAATTAACTTACCACGTGATCAAGCACTGTACAAAATCAGAGAAAATATCATAAGAAGCAAGTTGAAATACATGCTTAACATCAAATTAATGTAAGTTAAATAGAGAAAAAATGTATACTACAAACGACATCGAGGTATTTATATCTATATACTGTACATATGTTGTTCTATGTTAAGCCAGGGTATGATAAATTAACGTGAAAACATAAATGGGTATTTTACATCCCCAGTAGCAGCGCAGAACACATCGTAATCCTTTAGAGAGTTGGTAGCACGTGCATTTAGTCCCCTACGGCGTAGGAATCCCCAGGCATGTAGTTCCCAAGAGAGGAAGACTGTGATGGTGTGAGGGAGTGTGAAGGAGAGTTTGAGGGTAAGTGTGAGGGGCAGTGTGAGTCAGTATGTGATGGCAAGTTGGTTGAACTCATGCTTCTTACTGGGTCTGCTCAAATATAAGCACGACCAACGTTCATCAACAGTACGACCACCACACATCACCACTAATACCACTATACATCACCACCACAAGCACTGCACATCACCACGACCACTTCACATCAGCACCACACATCACTACGACCCCACTACACAACCACTGCGACCCACCATACATCTACTATGACCCACCACACAACCACTATGACCCCACCACACAACCCTTAAGACCCAACACACAACCATCACGACCCTACCACACAACTATTACGACCCCACCACACAACCACTACGACCCCACCACACAACCCATACGACCCCACCACACAACCTTGTCGGTTTTTTAAACCATTTAATACATCTGTCAGACACTGCAGCATCATGGGATCTTGATACAAAGAATTCTTTAAGACTTGTCCAACCTTTGGACGAAGACCTACGGCCCTATGTTGTACATTCTACAAGACTGATGGACTGAACACATCGACTCCAGGCTGAGGGACTAATTACCTTAAATTCCTCCTCTCTTTACTCCTTTCTGCTTTGTATTGGACTGATAAAGCCACTGTGTGGCGAAACTTTTCCTTAATAAATATTCCCATATGTTGCATAAGTGTCTCAATCTTCAACTTGTCGGTATTTTAAACAATTTATCACATACTACGACCCCATCACACAACCACTACGACCCCACCACACAACCACTACGACCCCACCACACAACCCCTACGACCCCACCACACAACCACTACGACCCCACCACACAACCCCTACGACCCCACCACACAACCACTACGACCCCACCACACAACCACTACGACAACACCACACAACCACTACGACCCATCACACATCACCACAACACCATCCACTGCTGCCACCACTTCCATCACAACACTTCTCTTTGCCACTGCAGTCCATTACTTCATCCACCACAATAACTCTACGCTACTGTCACGACATACAGTTCTACCACAGTGATACACCACTTCAGTACACCAACGCTTACCACCACCATCAAAATCACCACAACCATCACCACCCCCACCCCCACCACAACTACCACCATCATCACCATTACCACCACCACCACCACCAACCCCACCACAACCACCATCATCACCATCACCATCACAACCACCACCATCATCACCATCACCATCACCACCACAGCCACCACCATTACACTCATCAACTGATCCACTACAGAACTTGACGCAACAATCCTTCTCTACTAATATTTAAGACAATAAATTGTTGTACTTTGACTTTCCTTACAACTGTTACTGTGAGTTACTGTGAGTATGAGTTACTGTGAGTTGCTGTGAGTGACTATGAGTTACTAAAAGTTACTATGAGTGACTGTGAGTTACTATGAGTTACTGTGAGTGACTGTGAGTCACTATGAGTTACTGTGAGTGACTGTGAGTAACTCTGAGTGAACGTGAGTGATTGTGAGCTACTGTGAGTTACTGTGAGTTACTATGACCTTATGGAAGGACATTTATGTATCATAAAAATAATGGTTAAGATGATTTTGCTGCTCATAAATATTAAAATGTTTAAAATTGTAATCTTTACTGTAATAAATTTTTAGCAATAATAATAACTGTAGCTCAGGGACGATAAAAATACAAACTCACTGGTTATCATTAATATTTCGAACTCCATTTGGACCACTTTAATAAAAACTTAATAAAACTGAGTGCTCGATTCCTCGTAGCTCTCATACCTTTGATGGGTTTTAAGGGTGTTCCTACTCCCGCAGTCAGTTCCTGGGCCAGGCTTGTCTAGTGCTTGCCCGGTCAACTAGGCTGTTGTAGCTGGCGGCCCATTGGCCATTATATCCACTGCAGGTACTATTCGGGTTTTCCCTTAAAAACTTCACTTGTTCCAGCAGTGTTTCTGATAACTTCACGTAATGTGTAATAAAAGTGAGAAATTAGTATGTGGATCTCGATAATTCACAGCAACTTGTTGCATTTATTTCTGCATGTCTTAAATAATGGGGTTTTTCTCCTCTCATTTTTTACCCAGACTTTTCTGTCTCCAAGTTTTTTCCTGGTTCGTTGCTTGACAATGGTTCAGAATGGACCGAAATGTCTTCTTCACTAAAGTTTTAACTCAAGATTATGGACTAGTTATTAATTAATGATTACGTCACGGCTCTTGTAACACTAAATCCTTCTGTATGTAAATAAATACAATGCCAATGCTAATGGTGTTAACAACGATAACAACAACTTCAACAAAACCAGCAACAATAACAACATTAATAGCACCATCAACAATAACAATAACAGCATCAACATTCCTCTGCATTAGAGTGAAAGAGAAATGTACAGACGAAACATCTCTCCAATAAAGATAAACAAGTATTGCTCACTTATCATATCCATCAACTTATTAGTATTGTATACCTTTAATGAAATGTTTATTGTTGCTTTTGTTTTCGGCAGTTGTGGTGTTGGCATAAATTGTTGTTGCTTATTGCAGCAGAAAACAATAGCCTTCAGTAATTTCACATCGAGATTAAGTGGAAGTAATTTGTCGCAATTAAAATTTTCTCACAATTGAGGCGAAACACAAAGACATAAGCTACGTATTTTAGCAGTAATTATTAAAAATATAACACACAGAAATTTCAGTTATAAGCACAAAGCAAACTGAATTAGTGTGTCGCCTTGCCGGAAGAGAACGCCAGCAGCTCGCACACACAACGAGCTCGTAAGATTCTTCATTACCCTAATGTCTGGCAATAACTTGTGAATGGGTTCATGTTAGCGTGAAGATAGGTGTAAGAAGGTCATTATTCCTGTTCTGGGTGGTAGGGGTGGGTAGTGATCACCTGGGGGACGGGAGTGAGGAAGGGCGACTAATGAGAGAACCAGTGGCTTTAGTGAGTCGTTATTTGTACATGTCGATGTGGGACAATCAGGAAGCATCGGTTGGTGGACGGTTGACTGTGACCAAACTTATAACCGCCTGTGGGTAAACTGCAGTCATAAGTCTGATTAATGCAAATAATTTCACTGCTCAATTTATATGCCTAAAGGTTGGCATGAACTTTGTTATAAGAAAATCCCGTGTGAGCTTATGTTGTGGAAATGTGGACTTTACCTACATAAATCAAGCAAATATCAATCATAAATATTATACGTACGAACACACACACGCACACACACACACACACACACACACACACACACACACACACACACACAAACACACACACACACACACACACACATATATATATATATATATATATATATATATATATATATATATATATATATACATATATATATATATATATATATATATATATATATATATATATATATATATATATATATATATATATATATATATATATATATATATATATATACGTTATTTTTTTTATTATCACACTGGCCGATTCCCACCAAGGCAGGGTGGCCCGAAAAAGAAAAACTTTCACCATCATTCACTCCATCACTGTCTTGCCAGAAGGGTGCTTTACACTACAGTTTTTAAACTGCAACATTAACACCCCTCCTTCAGAGTGCAGGCACTGTACTTCCCATCTCCAGGACTCAAGTCCGGCCTGCCGGTTCCCTGAACCCTTTCATAAATGTTACTTTGCTCAAACTCCAACAGCACATCAAGTATTAAAAACCATTTGTCTCCATTCACTCCTATCAAACACGCTCACGCATGCCCGCTGGAAGTCCAAGCCCCTCGCACACAAAACCCCCTTTACCCCCTCCCTCCAACCTTTCCTAGGCCGACCCCTACCCCGCCTTCCTTCCACTACAGACTGATACACTCTTGAAGTCATTCTGTTTCGCTCCATTCTCTCTATATGTCCGAACCACCTCAACAACCCTTCCTCATCCCTCTGGACAACAGTTTTGGCAATCCCGCACCTCCTCCTAACTTCCAAACTACGAATTCTCTGCATTATATTCACATCACACATTGCCCTCATACATGACATCTCCACTGCCTCCAGCCTTCTCCTCGCTGCAACATTCATCACCCATGCTTCACACCCATATAAGAGCGTTGGTAAAACTATACTCTCATACATTCCCCTCTTTGCCTCCAAGGACAAGGTTCTATGTCTCCACAGACTCCTAAGTGCACCGCTCACCCTTTTCCCCTCATCAATTCTATGATTCATCTCATCTTTCATAGACCCATCCGCTGACACGTCCACTCCCAAATATCTGAATATATTCACCTCCTCCATACTCTCTCCCTCCAATCTGATATACAATCTTTCATCACCTAATCTTTTTGTTATCCTCATAACCTTACTCTTTCCTGTATTCACTTACTTCTCTTACAACCCCATCTATAAATATATTAAACAACCACGGTGACATCACACATCTTTGTCTAAGGCCTACTTTTACTGGGAAATAATCTCCCTCTTTCCTACATACTCTAACTTGAGCCTCACTATCCTCGTAAAAACTCTTCACTGCTTTCAGTAACCTACCTCCTACACCATACACCTGCAACATCTGCCACACTGCCCCCCTATCCACCCTGTCATACGCCTTTTCCAAATCCATAAATGCCACAAAAACCTCTTCAGCCTTATCTAAATGCTGTTCACTTATATGTTTCACTGTAAACACCTGGTCCACACACCCCCTACCTTTCCTAAAGCCTCCTTGTTCATCTGCTATCCTATTCTCCGTCTTACTCTTAATTCTTTCAATAATAACTCTACATACACTTTACCAGGTATACTCAACAGACTTATCCCCCTATAATTTTTGCACTCTCTTTTGTCCCCTTTACCTTTATACAAAGGAACTATGCATGCTCTCTGCCAATCCCTAGGTACCTTACCCTCTTCCATACATTTATTAAATAATAGCACCAACCACTCCAAAACTATATCCCCACCTGCTTTTAACATTTCTATCTTTATCCCATCAATCCCAGCTGTCTTACACCCTTTCATTTTACCTACTGCCTCACGAACTTCCCCCACACTCTCAACTGGCTCTTCCTCACTCCTACAAGATGTTATTCCTCCTTGCCCTATACACGAAATCACAGCTTCCCTATCTTCATCAACATTTAACAATTCCTCAAAATATTTCTTCCATCTTCCCAATACCTCTAACTCTCCATTTGATAACTCTCCTCTCCTATTTTTAACTAACAAATCTTATTTGTTCTCTAGGCTTCCTTAACTTGTTAATCTCACTCCAAAACTTTTTCTTATTTTCAACAAAATTTGTTGATAACATCTCACCCACTCTCTCATTTGCTCTCTTTTTTACATTGCTTCACTACTCTCTTAACCTCTCTCTTTTTCTCCATATACTCTTCCCTCCTTGCATCACTTCTACTTTGTAAAAACTTCTCCCTTACTATTCTCTTTACATCCTCATTCCACCAATCGCTCCTCTTCCCTCCCGCACCCACTTTCCTGTAACCAGAAACTTCTGCTGAACACTCTAACACTACAATTTTAAACCTACCCCATACCTCTTCGACCCCATTGCCTATGCTCTCATTAGCCCATCTATCCTCCAATAGCTGTTTATGTCTTACCCTAACTGCCTCCTCTTTTAGTTTACAAACCTTCACCTCTCTCTTCCCTGATGCTTCTATTCTCCTTGTATCCCGTCTACCTTTTACTCTCAGTGTAGCTACAACTAAAAAGTGATCTGATATATATATATATATATATATGTATATATATATTTATATATATATATATATATATATATATGTATATATATATATATATATATATGTATATATCTATATATATATATATATATATATATATATATATATATATATATATGTATGTCAATATATGTATAAATATAAATATATATATATATATATATATATATATATATATATATATATATATATATATATATATATATATACGTATATATATATATATATATATATATATATATATATATATATATATATATATATATATATATATGTATATATATATATTTATATATATTTATATATATATATATATATATATATATATATATATATATATATATATATATATATATATATATATATATCGTGCCGAATAGGTAAAATTTGCAATTTTGGTTTAAATAGCAACACTCCTCTTGTCGAATAAGGCAAGCGAAAATTTATGCATGCAGTAATTACTCAAAATTCCTTCTAAACCTAACGAAAAAAAAATATATTGCATTGTGTTTGTTTATTATTAAATTACTGTAAACTTATCTAAAATATATTTAGTTGGATTAGGCTAAATTAAATTGCGCTTGTTATAATTAGGCTAGGTAAGTTTTCTAAGGTTCTTATGGTGCAAAATTATTAATTTTTACATTAACATAAATGAAAAAATATATACCTTTAAACGTATAAGAGAAATTTTTAGAAAGAACTTAAATTTAAATGAGTTCTTGCTAATTAACCAGTTTTACCTATTCGGCACGACATATATATATATCATCATTCATTCATTCATTCAGATTCTTTCTGGTCAGAAGTCCACACACATAACATTTCTAAATACTCTCTTTGCTGCGTCATCTGACCTCCTTCAGAGTGACTTCACTATACTTCCCATATCCAGGATTCAGCTCCAGGTAACCGGTTTCCCCTGAATCCTTTAAAATGTGTTGTAAGTGGAAGAAGTGATCACGCTAAAGTTTATGTCCTTCTCCTCGTACCAGGCTTGAACTGATGTCTGTCTTCCTGATCGCTTCTTGCCTAAAAGCAAAATTTTTCTTCAGAATAAATTCATAACGGACGAAGAAGTGAATCCTCCATCATCATTATATTTACGTTATTTTATTAATCACTCGATTGTGCCAGGAATTTTTAACATTATTCTTTAATTATATTTTTCCTTTCTACTTGATAAATTAACATTTAAAATATGAAACTCACTTAGTGACGTCGTATACAAGGTCTTGACTCACCGGAAGACGTATAACTTTGAAACTGTGAAAAATGGAGTGACTTTGTATGACACAGCTGTCTCGAACGTGAACATTACAATTTGATAAATAATAAGTTTTTCATATTAAAAGAGAGAGATTAATGAGTGTAATTTATTGTCGTGTCAATTTCTTCGTCATTTTATGCCTGGAGAGAGTGAGAGAGAGGGAGAGATAGAGAGAGACCTGGTGGGGAGGGAGGTAGGATACGACACAAGCCCTTACATGGTTAATTGGGTTTTAAGCCTATCAGCTACGCGATGGTCATTAAGGCTGCATATAACCTGTTCACTGCTGGTCAAGAATCATTAAATCCCAAAAATTGGGATTAAAATAATCTCCGGGTATATATACTTAAAAACACACACTCAGTGCAAAGGCTGTGAAACACTTGAATTAACAGAAGTACTGTGCACTTAATTGCTCAGACTAAGGACTCATAGGAGAAGCACTTAAGGGTTTAAGTTCTCAGGGGCACAGTCATAGACAAAAGCACACGAAATTAGTGACACGTTTCAGTGACAAACAACTCCAGTTTTTTCCCTGAGACAATGAATTTTCTAAAAGTCAATCACAAGTGTCCTTTGAACTCTGCCTCTCAAAGACACCCACGCTCTCGCAAATTTCTCTTGCTAATTTATTCAGCTCCTGTGCTCTTTGACACACATTCTTGTATCCAATCCCTTTTTATGAGTTTTTTTTTTTTGGATTGGGGGGATAGGGGATGTGCATTTATTGTAAACTGTCATTTACCTGAAACTGCATAATACTAAGCTTAAATTTGCGCTCAAGAGCCCTAGTTGAAACACGCAATTTATTACAACCCAGGATTCAAATAGCATGTTACCCCGGGTGTAATGGGAGCAAATAAACACAGCAGAAAAAGTTTAGACTTATATTATCCTTCACCAATTTAGAACAGCAATATGTACACTATGTACAGTAATAAGTATAGTGTACGTCACGGTAAGCAAGGCAGAAACAGAAGCCACAAGATAGCAGACCGTGCTCAACCAGCTCTAGAATGGGAATGACAAGGGCAGACAGGAGAGCGGTATCCACATAACCTCTGCGATTGCCAATCCCACCTTATTGGCTAGAACCTGGTCACTAGTTGAACGATGGGGCCCCATCACCAACTCTTAGCAACCTGGTTCGCTGGTTGGGGGAGATAGCCTGTAAATGAGGGTGTGTCCATGCGCCGAATAAAGGTTACGTACTCTTTGCATGCCACACAATTCAAAAAGGCAATTGAATGCACACACACACACACACACACACACACACACACACACACTCACACACACAAATGCCTGTGATTTTCTCTCTCTTCCCCTTTCCTTCCGTTCTACCTTTCCTCTTCCTTGTGTACCACCGTCTGGCACAAGTTACGATGTACTATTTACAGTGTGGCGGGTTTCGCCAATACCTACTGTCATGGGGGAACGGGACGGGAGGGGAGGTGGCAGTACTGTGCAGCAACTTCCTAAACTGTATATAACTTTTCCCCTTTGGTGTTGTCATGGTTACCAGTTGCTTTCAGCTGTTGAGAGGAAGTGAAAGTAGACTTTCTTGGTAACGTTGGCGAGGATAGTGATCATACATTCATGATTACATGTGTATACACTGTCTTGGTGTACACAGCATTTATACACCACTGAAGAAATGGAGGCATTTTTTTTATTTAAGAATCTCACACCACCATACACTCAATAGTACTTTCATAGTAATAATAATAGAATTACTGACAAAATGTTAAGTAAAAGGACACAGATGCAACGTTTCGCTCTCCAGGAGCTTTGTCATGCCACAATGGCTTGACAAATCATCTGTGCATCTGTGTTCTTATACCTAATACTTTTTTATATAGTAAACTGTCTTGTGTATATTATTATTATTATTATTATTATTATTATTATTATTATTATTATTATTATTATTATTATTATTATTATTATTATTGTTATTGTTATTATATTAGTTTGGAAAAAATGCTTCACCTGTTGACATTCAGGGCTGTTCTCTTGTGTATAGAGTTTGTAACAGTTATCTTGATGTAGCGATGACAGAATAATTGATACACTCAACCAATTAATTAATCATTTACCCTTGGCATTTCATCTTATATTCTCAGTGACAAAATACATATGTAATGAGATTTTTTTTTGCAGGGTGCTCCAGTAAGTCTGCGGAAGCCCTCTGTCATATAACTAAAGGGTTTTTCTAGGCATCTAATCTGGTCAAGGTGTTTTGAGTGCCACTACACATACCACTCGAGGTGATATTATTTTATTATATAGTTATATAGATATTTATTTATTTATTTATTTATTATTTATTAATTTATTAACTTGTGGAATTAAATGAGAAGTCAGCTGAAGGAATCTAATAAATGACTCACGAAATCGTAATGACACGATTGCAAACAAACCATACCCCGGCCGGGATTGAACCCGCGGTCAGAGAGTCTCAAAACTCCAGCCCGTCGCGTTAGCCACTGGACCAGCTAGCCACAATAAGATTCGAATCTTATTGTGGCTAGCTGGTCTAGTGGCTAACGCGACGGGCTGGAGTTTTGAGACTCTCTGACCGCGGGTTCAATCCCGGCCGGAGTATGGTTAATCTAATAAATGGTGAGAATCGCCACAGTGCCAATAAACACGTTTCTTGAATTGAAATTCGGTACTGGACAGTACAGTAAACTACCGAAATGCCTCGGTCAAATGATAAAAAGGTAGTCTGAGTGGGTCATAATATGACTAAGATCAAAATCAGATGTTTTTAGTATTTTCAATGACAACTAAAATAATAATACGAGCTCTGGTGCTGCTGTTCCGCTGTTGTCTTGGGCAACACGAGGGACACCCCATTACCTTGGCACATCCTCTTAATGGGCTACACTACTGCTTTCATTCCTCCTTAATTAAAAAAAATTCCGCCGGAGGTAGTTTACTTTACACACCAGAAAGAATTCTCGGTGTCATAGTGGGCCTTTATCAGATCCCGTTTGGACAGTTGATATTTCTCTTGCATATTACAGTAATATCATAGATAACAGTATCGTCACATAGTGTAAAGCTTAGTTGACGTGTTATGTGGCTTCTCTTGTGGCACCCGCAGACACGTCTTCGCCACAACACTTACTTCACTCATGACCTAGCTCCCAAAACAGAGTTTCTGTCTTTTTTCAACAGCTACTGCAGGAGACAGACTGAACTTTGGGAGTAATTAGAGTTACATTTTTTCTCGTTTATGACTTATCATTATTTGAGGTTATGTGATGTGATGTTTGGTACAGGTTGTATATGCTGGTCTTTCATTTATTTATTTATTTATTTATTTATTTATTTATTAATTTGAACATGCTATAGTGAAGTACAAAAGAATACAGTAAAGTGCAGCATGCCAAAGCCCCTTGTATGCAGAGCATTATGGGCAGGCTTAAAATTAACTTAAGATTAACTAAGCAATGATATATTCAGTGGTACAAAAATTATTGTAAAACAGATAACAATTTAGTACAAATGAGTATTACAAAGACAGGTCATATGGTCATTTACTGTGTTGCTGTGTAATCAGTAGAATGGAGTATTATGTTAGGTAATGAAGTTAAATAGTAACAAAGTTTGATTGGGTCACAGGTTGATATTTATGAGATACAATAATGAGACATATATGAGATACGATTTATGAGATACAATTATTCAGTATTTATTTAGTTGTGGGTGAGTATGTGATTTTTGAGAAGAGACTTGAATTTATAACCAGACAGTGTTTCTTTTATATTCACAGGTAATGAATTCCAGATTTTAGGACCTTTTATGTGCATTGAGTTTTTGCATAGCGTGAGATGGACACGAGGAACATCAAAGAGTGATCTGTGTCTTGTGTTATGGTCATGTGTTCTGTTGAGGTTGGTAAGGAGATGTTTGATGGTTGGTCCAGTGATGAGAAGGAGCACTATCTTCTTAGACATTCATTGTGCCCTATGGTGGGTCATGACCTTGGAGATGGACTATGATCCTTGAGGTGGGCTATAACCTTCGAGGAGGGTCATGGTCTAGGGGACAATCCATTATCTTGGAGATAAGCCATGACCTTAGAAATGGGCGCTAATCTCTCAGATGGGCCATGACATTTGAAGCCATTCATAGTCAAAAATTGCTAAATATATTTAAGAAAAGTTGAATAATTTTGGACATTATAACATAATTGACCTTGCTGAGTCTAGCCATGAAGGAGCTCACAATCACAGATTATCTTAAAAAAGAGATTAAGCATATATCATAAAGAAGATTTTATTTATTGTGGTGTGTGTGTGTGTGTGTGTGTGTGTGTGTGTGTGTGTGTGTGTGTGTCAACAAATTGTAAAGCAAATATCCCTATGTTCTTCAGAAATTATACATTATTCATTTATGTAAATGTATATTTATCAATTGTTCATTTATATATTTTTAACTATTCAGTTATTTCCCCACTTTCCCATTAGCTGGTTTTGTCTTGTGGAATTGACTGCCTCTGTTGAATGTTGAAACAGTGGTGCCACAAATGTTGCCAGAGCTGTGCGTTGAGGCAGTGGTGCCGGAAGTGTTGCCAGAGCTGAGTGATGAGGTAGTAGTGCCGGAAGTGTTGCCTGGGTTCTGTGTTGACAGAGTGGCGCCGGAAGTGTTGCCAAACTTGTGTGTTGAGCGAGTGGTGCTGAAAGTGTTACCAGGGAGTAAGAATGACTACTACAGCCACCCGCACTGAGACCATTCTCCCTTTCAACACGTTAACTTCTATAAAGCACAAGAGCCTCTAGCTGTAGAGGTTGGGTCATGCAACTATACATAGGCTGGGACATGGCAGGATGAAGGGTAGTATAAGAGAGTCATTGTTTGTAACCTAATCCCCTCCACCAATCGTGGTACCGATAACCGGTACCACGACTGGTGGAGGGGATTAGGTCTCACTTGACGCTTCACGTTTCACGCATGCTGTAATTCACCTATACACCACCAGTCAAGAGAGATAAGAGTAAACATCCAGTGTATATATTCTATAAGTGGTAAACACTGTTGTAAACGTACGCTGCGTCTTTCCACGTAGTCGCTGACATGAGGAAAATTAAAGCCTCTCTCGCTACGTGAAAATATTAGGTAAATAGAAAACAGTCATACGGCATTTAATCTCCTCACTTCTTGAAACAGTTATGGAGAGACTTAAGAAATGATAATTAACCTTACAAAGGAGAGCCTTGGAAGAGGCGCCACACTGGGACTTGAAGAAAGATTAAAATATTTATTGATTTTAACCTTCAAACGAGGTGCCTTGATGTTGGTGAAGTGCTCTTGATCACAGGAATTGGAGCTAACCTTCTCTTCCATGGCTTAATCCTAATTACCTTCCATTTCTTACTCGTTGTATGCTCTCTTCGAGCTTATTGCTTTTCAACGAGTGTACTGCTTCAATTACTACTACTACTACCACTAATAATAATAATAATAATAATAATAATAATAATAATAATAATAATAATAATAATAATAATAATAATAATAATTAATAATAATAATAATAAAAGATTCAACCGATCAAACTACTATATTAAGCAGTTCTCTATAGTACGGTTACAAAACAATGATAAATTTAGGCTTAAAATAGTATTATTAAAAACAAAGCAAATTTTAATTAATAACAACAATAAAAAAAATTCACATATATAAGATACTAATTAATAAAGAATACGGATAAATGTGAAATTGGTTATTCATTTTCACTTAATAATTTGCATTAAATTCGTATTCATCTCCAAAATAATTTAAAAAAAAGGAAAGTAAACTCTGTACTTATCTTACAGCCTAGAAGTTTAAAATATTATAAGAAATATCTCAAACCTTTGATACAAAGTTCTATAATTTTGGTCAAATATTACTTTTACTCTTAAATTTATTTCCTTATTAATCAGTGAAATGGATTAACTACGTACTGAGTGGCTCAGGGCGTAAAATTATCCCTCATCTCGATTCATAGAATTTTCACAATATTGGCTGAACCCGTGATTCATTTTCCTCACCACCTCGAGAGCCAATTTCGGGAATCTGAGAAGTCTACGGAATTTTCTTCTAACTTATCATGCATTTGCTCACCATAAATCTGGCAGGCTGGGACCAAATGGCCTTCCTAAGGGAAACTCCCATCTGCAGAGCCTTTTTCAATGGCTGCTGGATTGCAGATTTTTCTTGACTAAACCCGGAATTTCTTTTGTCTGAAGCTTTGCACTTTTTTCCTTCTTTTTTTTCGTTTTGTGTTTCTAATGATTTCTTTTTTCCTCATATTTCTTCACCAGTTTATTTCCACGTTTTACCGTCAGTCCTTTTGTCGCTTTTCCTCCTTTGATTTCCGACTTCATATTTTTTTTAGCATTTCATCCCTTATTTATTCCTGCTCCTTGATGTTGCTGCATTTCTGCATCGTCTCTTACTGTTGCTGAACTGAAAATCCTTTCCCACATCGATGTCCCTCGCTGGAGGACTGTGTGCCACTCTCGCTGGAGGACTGTGTGACCCTCGCTGCATTCAGAACTTTCTCCTCTTCTTCTATCTGAACTGTCTTCTTTCCTTATGTTGAAGTTTCATTTTACTAGTCTTTTCTTTTTTAAAGCCTCATATTTTTCTCTGCTTTTTCTTTCCATTGTCGTACATATATAACAATACTTTGTTTAGCACTTCTAAATCTTCTACAACACTCCTTCTGTCTCATTTTCTACTGTTTCTCCTCATCTTTATTGTCTACCTGTTTATTAACTCTCTCATTTATTTAAATATTTTCTTTTGTTTCATTTTTTCCATTACATTTTATCCTGTTTTCTATTTAGTATTTCTCTTTCCTTCTAACTCTTCTTCCTGTTACCTGTTGTTGCTCTATCCTTCTAATAATTCTCACTGTCTCTCCTTTTTACCCACATATATAAATATTTACGTAAATTCTGAAACTGATTTCGACTAAATCAGAAAAAGGGCCCGGGATCAATACCAGAGGAGAACTGAGTACCTAATTCCATTGGTTACTTAGTAATAAGTAGGTTCCTATATAAATGTTTATAACTATTTTATGTTTAATTGATGGAAATATATTTTAGCTCTACCAACCATTCTTGTGAGTCCTGAGTGACTACGTCAGTTATCTGCCTCAAGGAAAGTGCTTCTATGCCGGTGAGAGGCTCTTGATCCAAGGAACTGAAGTTATCCTTCTATTTCTTAAATCGAGCCTGATTGTTTCCCATTTACCCAGGTGCTATGGTCCTTACGGTTTCAGAGCTCACCCCATGAATACATCAATAATACGTGTCTTAAATGGCAACACTTGAAACTACATCGGTGAATAACTGCCTCTGGTAGGGAGACAGAGAACCTGAAATCTGTGTGCTCCCTGACGGTGCTCTGTTTTTGTTTTATACTTCGTGTTTCTCGTGTTTTCTTCATCGACTTCCACGTGTCCGCACGTGTGAGTAATTTCTTAATTCCAATTAGCAATTTGTTGTTAAACCAGAGTTATGCTTGTGGTGGTTTTTTCTTCAATATTAATGTCATATAATTTTCTTATGATTCTGTTGCTGAAGCACATACAACCCAGTCTTGGATTCCCTTTGTAATTATCTACCACAATTTGTTTGAAATTACTTGTTCTTCCTTATTGCTAGTACCAAGAAATCTCTTTCTTCTTTAATGAACTTAGATGTAGTTATCATATCTCCTCTTTTCCTCCTGTCGTCTAATGAGGACAGTCCCATTGCTTTCAGTTTTCATAGTCTGTTGTATTAACAGTGGAACCCATTTTGCTTTTGCGCATCATTCAACTTTTCTGCTTTAGAATGTGTTTATCATGGGATAAAGAACCAATGATTCCTTCCACTGTTGCTAAAATGTGGCCAATCACCTAATTGCTATTATATTAGTCTTCACGACATTTTACGGATTTTAAAATATATGTTATTTAGTTTCTTCAGAAGTTTAAACCATATAGTTTTGTGCTTGTTATTATTATTATTATTATTATTATTATTATTATTATTATTATTTTCAAAAATAATGTTATTTTGTTAAAAATTATTATTATATGTCTAGGGAATCACTAAACTCGAAAGGGTCATACAGCACTGGAAGATCAGTTGATAATCATGTCTGATCAAAAGAAAAGGAGAGTAGCTATAATTCTTTCAATGAAGAGTCCTTCACTAGCAACAAGTTACTATCAACAAGAGTTAAAAGTTCCGTTGTCGGGGTCACAAACTCAGGGAGCAAGATAAATTATTTTTGGCTCTCTACTGCACCATTTTGGTAGATTCCTCGTGGGCTGAGTTCTAGTTCCTTCATACTGATTTTCACACTGAATCAGAGTTATACATGTAATTTCATCTACATGTCTATCACTGGGAAATTATAATTACTACAAGCATGGAATGTGACAAACTCGTGATGGTAATTCAGTATTTCTGGATACTGGAACAGCCAAGACTTATAAGTGAGGGACACTATATTTATTTATTATTCTGCAGATAATGCGTTGGGTTCAATATTCTGGTCTTAGGATATTAAAAGTTTTAGTTTTGGGTTTCCCATTTATTACAAACATTTTATATATATACAAAACATATAATCCATAATATAGTGAACATTTCTTATTGTATACAGAGTACAGTTGCCCGGTGTGATATTCCGTCCATGCGGAATACGAAAAGAATTATATTTCCGCGTCTTACCACCGAGATTTTTGGCCAGTACTCCATACATCACACACATACACACACACACAGAGTTACCCAGAATCTGCGGTCATCAACTACTACTTGTGAGTGGATATCTGTATATCATAGCGACAGTTGGAATATTTTTTTTTTTTTACCAAATCTCTCATTTTCCTTTATTTTTAAGAATTTTCTTCGCTTAGTTTGCTGTAAGAAAAGAGTGGGAGTCTCACGTCATTTATAAATGTTAAGGTTACTCACACATACAAGTTGTTTACAGTAAGGTGGACGTGTACGTGTTAACAAAACCCCAAGAGTTACGTATATAAATGTAATTCTTGATTACAAACTGGAGAAGTAAAAGGACTAGAGTGATGGCATGGGTCATGTTAGGGAAGATGAAATATGAAGTGTGTTATACAGCTAGATAATATCATGGGAATATTTTACATATTTGTCGATACAGCCAGGGGAAACTGTGTCATTATGTGTCATTGAGGTGATCACTTGATATTCAGCTATGTTTCTTTTTTTTATAGTCTTGATGTAAGGCCAAGAGTCCATCTTCGTGCTACTTCGCCACCGATAGATTAAGATTCAGCGATGTTCTTGCTCTGATTACATTCAAATACTGATTTATTCAATCCTTAGGTTAGGTAATATTCGTCAGGAAACAGCACAAGTGTCTCCTGACGTGGGTCTTAGATGATGACCAGCCATTGGAGCTTTTGGTAATCTGACCGAAGCCTTCCTCAGGCTTACCGGTCCACCCTTTAAAAATTATGGTCAGTTAAAACCGTTTAGATTAATTATTCAAGCCTTTTTTTTTTTTTTTTTTTATTCGCCGGTATTCTCCCGGCCCGGGTCTTTTCCAAGTAGTGGTGACCCGGCCTTGGCTCCCTATCTGGGGAGTGTCTCGAGACTTAAGTCCCCCATGGGAGGAGGTACAAGTACCTCCTCATCTTTGGGACCAAGTGTCCCCAGGCCTAGCCACATTCCCCGCCCTCACGGGGCTCGTAGGGAGAAGCTAGGCCTCTGGTCTGCCATCTACCCCACCTCAAAGGGGCTCGTGGGGATGGCAGTCTTATGAGCTGCAGATGGTAGCAAGCTCAGGCATTCCCCTTTTAATATTCAAGCCTTAAAAGAATACATACGATAACTGTAGATGTTTGAGCCAATTTTAATACTGGTCAAACACTGTGTGCAAAATTTTTGTATCAGGGATTAATTGTTTGGTAAACAATAACAATGGCCGAACATTTTCTGGGAATATTAACAACGTTCATTACAAAATCATATATTTACCGCGATCGATTAGTTTTACGTGAAAACAATGATACTCATAATTAAAAAAAATAATAGTTAATGTTAGCGATAACATTCAGAAAACGAATGTAATTAAACTGTCACAAGATCCACCACAACCCCCGCAAACACCACCACCTCCATCACACCACTTCCATCACCGTCTCCATCACAACCACTCTCCTTCACAACTATCTTCAACACGACAAAACCCCATAATCAACACTTACCTCACCATCACCCAAATCCCCACCACAATATCACCATCACCACCACTCCTATCACCACTTCCAAGACCGTCACCAGAGCTATTAACCCTAGCACCACAATTTCCTTCT
>NC_091301.1:17862195-17869695 GCF_038502225.1 Cherax quadricarinatus | reverse complement strand
CTTCATGATAATGTATGACTATGAATGAAATATAATATAAACTGTATTTATATGTATAGCGTATCTATATGAAGAAGATTGGGTCAGGTGTCAGGGGTCATGAAGCAAGAAGTTCACCATCTCTCTATCATTTCACCAGTTTTCTGTTAAAAATAATTTTAATCTAAATTGATGTTGACGATATATAAAGCAAAATACCGAGGCTTCTTCCAGCTGATGCGTGAAGTTTACTGAAAAGTGAAGAGTTTAAAAATAAAGCACTTTTTTCTTTCTTCCTGTAACCATTTACAAAATTAATATTACGGCATTTTTCTTTTGAAATAAAATGGTTTAATAAACATCTATTATTCTACACGGAAAGCTCAATGTTACATGATTTATTTCACATAGTAATAAATATTAGTTGGCCATGAGAAAAGTAGTAAATAGTGAACAGCAAACACAGAAAGATAACTCATTAGTTAATCCTTTTATGAAACATAGAAACCGAACAGAACACCCGAGTCTTTTGCGTGTGTAATATTTTCACTTGGTCCTGGAAAGGGTGGCCTTCCAGCTTCTTTTTGTAAAGTACAAGAGTAAAGGCTACCTTAATGGGCAGTTGTTTATTGACATTTGTATTCTCTCGCTGAAGATTGCCCAATACCACTCTTAACAACAAATTTACAAGCTATATTTGTGGCAGCACAGTGAGAAGTGATAAGCACCACACTAACTGGCTAAGAGTGTCAACGCCAGTCCACTTACAATATACCATCTCTGATAACGATTGTCGGTATAGATGATAACTATCCAACGTTTGGCAGCAGACTAACACATCTGAATACAATCCTACTGCCAAATGCTGAGAAAATATCGAAGACATTCAAGAAAAATTGTTATCGAGAGTAAACTGATGTGCTGGCAGTCACTAGGAGTCGTGATGGTATTTTGCTCTTGTATCTGCATACATTAACAATAGAGCATCAATTCAAAGAAAGATTACTGGAATACAGTAAAATTATTTACTGTATACGATCTTCTTGAGATAGTTGTCACTAGTTGATTCTCCTAGACGATTCTTTCTTAGAACCATCTACAATTAATTGGAACGTATTTGTTCACTCCATTAGTTTTTTTTTTTTGTACACTTTTCTCAACAGAAGACTTGGGCGCTCGGTCCTAGATATATTTCACACGACATGGAATACATATTCGTATACATCTTTCTAGAAAGTCGGTAAATGATGAGTAACTATACATATGCTTTACTAATATCCAATTTTCTTTAACCAAATGAAAATTGTTTGTTGAGCCATGATAAATTAAAAAAAAAAAAAATTCAGGAGACTCAAAAATTTACAAAAACCCACATCAAGAGCCTCCTTGGATCAAGACTAGCGAGATATTTTTTATATACATAAATTTCTGAATCCTGGCTACCATGGCCTTGATTTTTTGGCCTATTATTAAAGGTTTATAAATGTTTACAAAACGACACTTCCCATGATTTATCCACTGCTAAGTACTAACAGGGGAAATATATTTTGTACGACTCTATATGTACACATAAAAATCATATATTTATTTACACGTATTATGTACAAGAGTGTGGGAAGGATGGGATACACTGATCACCGACTTCTGCCTACTGACGCACACCGACCGTAACTCCGGCTGTTCTCCAAGTCGGCGACGGGAAAGATGTGCTGCTGTGGTGGTTCAGTAATCGTCTTGGTGTGGTTCATACGAAGCGTTGCTCCTTCTACCTCTCGTTCTACCATAAAGAGAAGGACGGGAACTTCTTTAAGGGCTTCCACTAATATGTCCGGATGCTTCCAGGAATGCATTAAGTAATCTCCCTGCACGGGGAATGCTACTTCAGTGTTGGCCAAGCGTAATGAAATCGCATTGTCCCTATTAAGGTCACTAGCACCGAAGGAAGCCAGTGTCTTGTAACTTTGGTTTCGTGCCTCCGTGACCTGACCCTCCAGGCCGACAAGCACTTCTTGTACAAGATGAAGAGCGTCGACTTTCAGAAGCTCCCGGAGAATTTCAGAAGTCCTCAGCCTCTCATGATCAAAGGCGATCGCGGAGAGCGCTTGGAGACTGGTGGATGTGAAAGAGGTGGTGGAGAGGAGAGATCCTGAAGAGGAAGAGGAAGAGGAAGAGGAGGAGGAGGAGTAGACGACTATTGGAGGATCAGTGGATGAGTCAGGATCCAGGGTTCTTTTCTTTGCCGCCAACTCATTATTTTCTTCATTAAAACCGAAAGCCAGACTGCAGATGAGGACAAAGAGGAGAACGAAAAGGGTGACATGGATGTTGATCTCGGAGGCGCAGGCGCCGTTCCGCTCTCCTTGCATCGCTGCTGGGTGCTTCTCTGCAGGTGAGAAAGAAAGCAAAATATGTTAATACTCAGCTGAGGAAAAGCTCTCTCAATTTTCAGAAATGAAGGTGCAGGCACGAGAATACTTACATTCACTCTGTACAACGTTTCCTTCTCAGCTTTACGAGACAAGGACATTAGATAAGTACACTACACTCTTCTTTGACTTTCCGCTTCAATACATCCATTGCATGTCAACTGCACTTGCAGAACAAAAATTGAATTCTCTGGTTACTTTTATTATTTAAATTCATGCGGAAGCAGCAAACCGCTAGAGGCAAACAGAGCTTTAATAACCTATAATGCGTGTAAATAAATATTTTATTTTTATGTACAAACAGAGTCGTTCAAAATCAGATTTGATCAGAGGAAAGAGAGGCTAGCTCATATCACTTGGATAAAGAGCCTTTTACCAGCATCAAGGATCCCTCCTTTCTGAAGGGGAGTTATCTGATGAAATAAATGATCTTAAACATACTTACAGTGAGTAAATATATGTGTCTGCGGGTGGTGAGGTCCGGCTCTTAGGCCTCGTACTTTTGACCGGATAATGGTCTACCTTTGTATTTGTCTTTGATACCGTAAAATAATTTAACTTATAGTTAATATCACTAATAGAACGTTGTGAAAGTGCTTCCTTAACGCTGACATATTACGATGCTAATATTCCTTCGTTCTAGTCCCTCCCAAGTCAAAAGCTGTTTTTTTTTTTTTACATTGTTCACACCCTGGAGTATTTTCTACATCGTGATTGTGTCTCCTCTTTTCTACATTCCTCCATAGTCATTAGATCTAGGAATCGTCAAAGGAGAAAACCGGAGGGTATTTATTACTCGTTCAGATTCTTAAGGTAATTAAGTTTCCTAAACTGTTTTATGCAACTGATGTTAGGGTGTTTCGAGAGGCAGGTTAGAGGTGATGCTTCCTCTCAGATCTTTCATATTAACCGATGCTGAAGATGCTCCCCGCGTTCTCTTTTTCTCTCTCTCTTTCATTTGCACACTTATTCTATCACATTTCATTTAGCACTTTCACGCTCTTACTTTCTTTAACTTTTTCTCTTGCTCCCACTTTTGCTGAATTGTTTCTACCATTGCTCTTTTTCTCTATCTCTCTCTCGCCCTCATTCTCTCTAGAACACTCGCTTTCTCCACTCGGTCTCTTGATCTCACTTTCTTGCTCGAGCTCCTTAGCTCACTTTCACTTTTTCCTTTTCAGTCTCTTGCTTTCCGTCTCACTTTCTTGTACTCCCTCTCTTGCACTCTTCCCCTCTATCGCTTTCCTGCAATATCGCTCCCTAGCGCTCAGATTTGGTCAATAGAAATTTTATTAGCTCCAGCTACAAACAGGTCAGCAATTTAAACTAGTGAACCCTGTTCCTGTATGTACCAGGGTTAGACCCATGGCTGATACTGTTCTTTTTAGCGTTCGTAACTCTATAATGAAAAAGGGTTAATAAATCGCGGACACTTTTCAGACACCCTGAAGAGCAATGGTAGGGTGGTTGGTTAATGGGGTTTAGAGCCTAATGTCTAAAAGAGGGTCATTAAGGCTGCACAGTAACCTTTCCACTTCCAGACAGGAATACTTTAATCTTTAAAACAGGGATTAAAGGAGATTCTCAGCATATATTGGCCGAGAGAAATGCACCTCTCGGGTTATTTATATATCTTGTCTACGAGCAATATTCTGAGGAAAAAAAGTAGATAACAACGTGTTTAATAATTTGTTAGACGTAGGACTGTAATAACAACAACAACAACAACAACAACAATAATAATAATAATAATAATAATAATAATAATAATAATAATAATAATAACAATTTATTATTGCAACACGGAATGAATTTGAGGGAATTTTGTGAATTGATCATGTAATTGTCTGAAACCCATAGCGTGCGTAACATTATCAGTAAAAATCCAATTAACAAGAAAGACTAATTGACTTTGAAGCCTTTTGACAGCACGAAGGGTCAATAAGGCGGAATGTGTTCGCTGCAAGTTAATCCCAGATATCAGACCAGTGGGGAGTAAAGCGTACTCCAAATGTATATATATATATATATATATATATATATATATATATATATATATATATATATATATATATATATATATATATATATATATATATCGTGCCGAATAGGCAGAACTTGCGATCTTGGCTTAAATAGCAACGTTCATCTTGCCATATAGGTCAAGCGAAAATTTGTGTATGCAATAATTTCGCCAAAATCATTCTGAACCTAACGAAAAAAATATATTTCACTGTGTTTGTTTAGTATTAAATTATTGTAAACAAATCTAAAATATTTATAGTTGTGTTATGCTAAAATAAATTGTTCTTGTTACGATAAGGTTAGGTAAGTTTTCTAAGATTCTTTTGGTGCAAAATAATTTTTTTTATAATAACATTAAAGAAAAATATATATCTTTAAACGTATAAGAAAAAATATAGAAAGGACTTGATTTTAATGAGTTCTTGCTAATTGACCAGTTTTACATATTCAGCACGACGTATATATATATGTCGTGCCGAATAGGCAGAACTTGCGATTTTGGCTTAAATAGCAACGTTCATCTTGCCATATAGGACAAGCAAAAATTTGTGTATGCAATAATTTCACCAAATTCATTCTGAACCTAACGAAAAAAAATATATTTCAATGTGTTTGTTTAGTATTAAATTATTGTAAACAAATCTAAAATATATTTAGTTGGGTTAGGCTAAAATAAATTGTTCTTGTTATAATAAGGTTAGGTAAGTTTTCTAAGATTCTTTTGGAGCAAAATAAAAAATTTTTACATTAACGTTAATGAAAAAAAATATATATTTAAAGACATATAAGAGAAAATTTTAGAAAGGACTAAATTTTAAATGAGTTCTTGCTAATTGACCAGTTTTACATATTCGGCACGACATATATATATATATATATATATATATATATATATATATATATATATATATATATATATATATATATATACTAGGAAATACACTCCTCCACGTATACATACTCTGTTGCATACAAATCAAAAGCGATATACTCATGAAACCTTATTCAAAATAAAGACGAAATGTAGTATTACCTTATATATTAACCATCATGTGAATGCAGGCAAGATTTAAAAATAAAGGATGCGGATACCTAGGTTTTTATTTTTATATTGATGTTTATTGTAATGAAAGATCAAGTTGATAGTCGAGTTCTGAAATAAAATTACGAATATGATACTTTTTTTATGTGGCGATATTCATAAAATCAATTATTCATTTATTAGTGGGTCTTTAATAACACAAATATGATTTGGAAAGATTGGGAGAATAAGAAACAAGTAGGTTAGTTAACAGGAAATTGGCTAATTAGTAGGAAATTGGTTAATTAGTTGATATTTACGTTAATTACTAGAAAAAATTAATTTGCATGATCGATGATAAAAAGCAGTTTTTGGGAAATTTTTAGACAGCAGCGAACTTCCAATTATTGCACCAAGTCATCACCAGCATAAACTGAATCGAAGCTTTCGATGCGAACACTCAATTTTTTGTAGATTTCTGAAAAAGGATTAACATCTGATCCATCCTCCAGCTTACCCTAAAAAAAACTGTTGAGAAAGTTAGGAGTTAGGATTTTTTTTTTAATCTACTCCATAACTAACCCGGCAGCATAACCAAACCATTCTAAGATTTACTAAATGTAAACCTCCTTAATTTAACGTCACTGAGAATTTGCAAAATTTAATCTGACTCGATTTTTTTTTTGTGGGAGGGGAGAGGGGAGGATGAGGGATGACCCGATGAAAAATGTCTGAATGGCGGCAAGAAAAATATCCCATTGTGAAGAGAGGCAACACTGGAGACAAGTGGAGAAAAATAGTTATAGAAAGTAACGTCACTGAAACGTTTTTGCCCGTGGAGAGGCTTCTGATTTACCAGGACGTCTGTGTCATATGAAACGTCTCAATAAAGTTCCTCTCTGCAAGTATCTTTTTCTCAAGAGGCAACGATACAACTCAACTAGCATGGACAGATGAGACGTAAAATAACAAGAGCTTATACGACATAAACGTAGCTTATAAACTATACGATATATTGCAGAAAGAAACGATAAAAATGATTAACACCTCATACAGTTACAGACAGAATGATTATACGCCACTATGTGCTGTTCCTTTTAACATTATATGGGTGTAAAACCTACCCTCACATCTTATATGATCTATAACTCTTAAAGGATGTCCCAGCAAGGCCTCATACACATAACCAAAAGCTCCACTGAATGAATCATCAAAAGTTTTCATATTTTTCTCCTTACAAATAAAATATCACAATTCGAAATAAATTCGAAACACTTGAAACTTGTGCAAGAAAGGTATAAAATACCGACAAATGTGAAAGATAAGACACATGTGCAACATCTGGATATCTTTATTGTAGACGTTTCGCCATCCATCTGTATTGATAAAGCCACTGGATGGCGAAACGTCTACAATAAAGATATCCAGATGTTGCACATGTGTCTTATCTTTCACACTTGAAACTTGCTGAAGAATAATTGTAGCTAAAATTAAGAGGATGAACACTTTCCTGGGAGGGGGAAGAACTGCCTTTCCCACTGACATTTCTTTTTTACAGTAATAAGACTGTGTCATGGAAATAGGTAGAATTTCAACCTTATTACATAGATAATAGAGGTGCAAAACAGAACTGACATTGCTAGATAATATTTAAGAAAAACTATAGTATATTTTTTTAATTATCCATCGAAGTCTTGTGATTCTAGTGACAATCTGCATTTTATATATTACACTCCAAAAAAAGTTCTGGAAATATATAATCCAAATCGTCATAATCAAATTAATAACATTTTTTTCTAAATTTCAATTACATTAAATAATTAATAACAGTAGTTTAGAACCACATTTGATAAAGAGCTCCAGTAAAATTTTGGCACCAGCTGAATACTCAACCTTTACATTGAAACATTCAGAATTCAGAAACCAGGAGAACTCGAATACCTGAATAATTATAGGATTTCATATAATTCATGTGACCTGTCTCATGAATTCTTAAACGATCCGAAAGTTTGTGTAATAAGTCACAGGTCATTTGTTTTTATAACCACG
>NC_091301.1:17839695-17857195 GCF_038502225.1 Cherax quadricarinatus | reverse complement strand
TGTGTGTGTGCTTGTGTTAATGTTCGTGTGACTCTGTTATTATATGTTTCTCTCCCTAACTTTCACCAGGCAGAATTACAACGAGTCACATATGTTTCAATTAAGGTTCTGACAGTTTCAAATTACTGTTAAAGTCGATATTTTTTTTTTTACATAAACTTCACCTGCATTTACTAAAGCATAACTACATATTAATTATGATTTAGTTAAATATGTCAGTATTAAAATAGACAGAAGTTTCATTAAAATTTGTATAGAGCATTTTATCTGATAGATTCTATACAGCGTGAGTAAACACCCTGTATAGCACTATCTGCTTTCTGTTCAGTAGAAGACTGTAATGCATTGCGGTGCCATGAATAAATTCTCTAGGAAAAAAAGAGGAAGACGGTGTTGTAAATTACAAGTTCTATAATTTAAAAACTACTCATTATTGCAAGGTGTACAGGTGAGTTGCACACTTTGATACTTCTGTTTGTATTCTGTACTGTATTCTTCATTAGTTCTGTCCTGTACTTATTATATTTATTTCCTGTACTTATTATATTTATTTAGTTATGATAGTACAAGACGTAAGTAGACAATGACCATAGCCGGCAAGTGAAAATGAAGACATGGGTAGTAGATTTTCTTTTTTTAATACCACGTTTTGCCCAAGGTTGGGATTTATGGAGCACGATAAAGCACAGCCTTGGGCAAACGTTTTTATTAAAAGGATTCTCTACTACTAGGAGATTTCAACTTGAGACACCTAAAATGGAGGCGTGTAGCAAATAATTTTTTATCAGAGATCACCCCAGGAGGCAGCTCAGATGAAAATTCACACACACACGAGCTATTAAATTTCTGCACCAAATTCACCTTAAACTAGAAAATATTAGAGCCTACAAGACTATAAAATACGCTGGACCTCATCTTCACTAACAACGACGATCTGAGTGTATTGTATCAAATACAATACACTCAGATAACAACATAATAGAGGTACAGACCAACAAAATGTGATCAGTCAATAACAAAATATGTGATCAGTCAATAACTAAAACGTACAATGGGAACAAGTCACCCACGTCTTAAATGAAACAAGCTTGGAAGATATCCTTAACAACACGCATCCGAACTCTGTGGTTCTTGAGATTTGCTCAAGGCACATTCCATTTAGAAAAAGAAAGAGAAGATGTAAACCATAAAGAGAGAGACAGTACCTATACAGACGAAGGCGAAGAATCACAGAGGTGCTGAGAGGGACCAATATACCTGAAATACGAAGGGAGACACTGATCAATGAAATAGCAAATATCGAACTTAAGCTGAGGGAATCTTACAGGAGAAAAGAACTGCAGGAAGAACTAAAACCCATAAAGAAAACTAAAAAAAAATCAAAATACTTTTTCTCTTATGCTGAATCTAAGGGAAAAACAACATCCAGTATTGGGCCCCTGCTTAGGCGAGATGGGACATACATAGATGACAGCTAAGAAATTAGTGAGATACTAAAGACCCAGTACGGCTCAGTGTTCAGTGAGTCGTTACCCAGACTCAGGGTCGATAATCCAAATGAATTCTTTATGAACGAGACCCAAAATTTGGTCATCTCAAAAATCTCTGATATTATCCTAACACCACAAGGCTTTGAATAAGCAATAAATGACATGCCCATGCACTCTGCCCCAGGCCCAGACTCATGGAACTCCATGTTCATCAAGAACTACAAGAAGCCCCTGTTACTTGCCTTCAGCATTCTTTGGAGAGGGAACATGAGCACAGGGGCATTCCACACTCACTAAAAACAACAGACATAGCCTCACTCTACAAAGGTGGCAGTAAAGCAATTGCGAAGAACTATAGACCGATAGCACTAACATTCCATACCATAAAAATCTTTGAAAGGGTTCTAAGAAGCAAGATCGCCAACCACCTAGATATCCATCAGTTACACAACCCAGGGTAACACGGGTTAAGAGCAGGTCACTCCTGCCTGTCCCAGCTACTGAACCACTATGACAAGGTCCTGGATGCTATAGAGGATAAACAAAATGCAGATGTAGTATACACAGACTTTGCAAAAGCCTTCGACAAGTGTGACCACGGTGTAACAGCGCACAAAAAAGCTTGGTAAAGGAAAAACAGGAAAAGTTGGTAGATGGATCTTTAACTTCCTGACAAATAGAATACAAAGAATAATAGTAAACAGAGTAAGGTCCGAGGCAGCTACAGTGAAAAGCTCTGTTCCACAAGCACAGTACTCGCTCCCATCCTATTCCTCATCCTCGTATCTGACATAGACAGAGATGTAAGCCATAGCTCCGTGTCTTCCTTTGCGGATGACACCCGAATTGCCATGACAGTGTCCTCTATCGAAGACAGCAAAACTCCAAGCGAACATCAACCAAATCTTCAAATGGGCCACTGAAAACAATATGAAGTTCAATGAAGAGAAATTTCAACTACTCAGTTATGGAAAACTTGAGGAAATTAAAACTGTATCAAGCTATACAACAAATTTTAACCATACAATAGAGCGAGAAAGCAATGTGAAGGACCTGGAGTGATAATGTCAGGGGATCTCGCCTTCAAAGACCACAACAATGTATCTACCGCATGTGCTAGGAAAATGATAAGATGGATAATGAGAACCTTCAAAACTAGGGACGCCAAGCCCATGATGATTCTCTTCAAATCGCTTGTTCTCTCTATAATGCTGTGCACTACTGTCCAAACATAAGTACGATAAGGCACCTAAATTACTGGAAACGGTTGAAGTCCCTTGATTTGTATTCCCTGGAACGCAGGCGAGAGAGAGATACATGACAATACACGCTTGGAAAATCCGAGAGGGATTAGTACCAAATTTGCACACGAAAATCACTCCCTATGAAAGCAAAAGACTCGACAGGAGATGCAGCATTCCCACAATTAAAAGCAGGGGTGCCACGAGTACACTGAGAGACAACACAGTCAGGGGCCCAAGACGGTTCAACTGCCTCCCAGCATACATGCCTACATAAGGAGGGTTACCAATAGACCCCTGGCTGTCTTCAAGAAGGCACTGGACAGGCACCTAAAGATAGTACATGACCAGCCGGGCTGTGGTTCTTACGTCAGTTTGCGTGTGACCAGCAGTTACAGCCTAGTTGATCAGAATCTGATCCACCACGAGGCCTGATCTCAGACCGAGCCGCGGGGGCGTTGACCCCTGAAACCCTCTCCAGGTATACTCCTGTACGAGATGTCTTTATTGAGTAGAGTTAGGCACATTTAACCATTATTTACTGTCCCCAGTCCCAAGACTGCTGACTTACAGAAAACCATGAAAGAGAGATTGTCTACAGAGAAAA
Source organism: Cherax quadricarinatus (assembly GCF_038502225.1). Classification (NCBI taxonomy): domain Eukaryota; kingdom Metazoa; phylum Arthropoda; class Malacostraca; order Decapoda; family Parastacidae; genus Cherax; species Cherax quadricarinatus. The sequence goes on along the minus strand of NC_091301.1, from coordinate 17,853,857 downwards.
ACAGATTCTAGCGGATCTCACATCTATCAGCGTTAAGAACACATCTATTAGCTGAGGTCAAACTCGTCACTATATGACAAAAACCTACATTCTTAAAACTGAGCCAAAATAATCAGGTCACTTAACCTTCCTTACCTCCCTCTTCCTGTTAACCCACGACTATTTTCACTGCTTTTTCTTATCCCATTATTTACCCTCTCCATTCATACCATCCCTGTTATGACTTACCCCCCCCCCCTTTTCAATTTTTTTTAAGGTTTGAGTTTTAAGATCTCTCAGTGTTAAATTTGAGAATGTTATGAATCACTTGTGTTTGTTAAAGTTTCAGTGTTAAAAATTTTCTAATTGGAGAGTAGAAGAGGTAGAAGTAGTTGTAGATATAATAGAGATAATACTGGTTGTAGTTTTAGTCGTAGTAATTGTTGATAAATTAGACACATGTGCAACTCTTGGGTATCTTTATTGAGGAAACGTTTCGCCACACAGTGGCTTCATCAGTCCATACATAGGAGAAACTTGAAGTAATTGTTGTTGTTATTTTTGTTGTTGTTGTCTTTGTTGTTGTTATTGTTTTTGTTGTTGTCTTTTTTGTTGTTGTTGTTGTCTTTGTTGTTGTTGTCTTTGTTGTTTTTGTCTTTGCTGTTTTTGTCTTTGTTGTTTTTGTCTTTGTTGTTGTTGTCTTTGTTGTTGTTGTCTTTGTTGTTTTTGTCTTTGTTGTTTTTGTCTTTGTTGTTTTTGTCTTTGTTGTTTTTGTCTTTGTTGTTTTTGTTGTCTTTGTTGTTGCTGTATTTGTTATTGTTGTCTTTGTTGTTGTCTTTGTTGTTTTTGTCTTTGTTGTTTTTGTCTTTGTTGTTGTTGTCTTTGTTGTTGTTGTTACTGTAGCATTAGTAGCAAAATACGAAATGGCAGAGTGAGAAATAAAAATATCAGAGGTTTAAATAGAAGAAATATTAAAGGACACAACAGCGGAAGCAGAATCATCAGAAGAAGGATAAATAGCAACGGAAAAAAGCAGGTGAGAATAAAAACAATAAAACAAAGAGTAGAGGCAAAATATGTTAACTTAGGAAGAAGTAACATTACGAATCGACGCAGAAATAGAAAAGAAAAGCAGCAAAGAAAAAGTAAATGAAGGATCAGAAATAGACACAGAAGAAGAAGAAAGAGACGTAGAAGTAGGTTCATAAACAGAAACACAAACATCAATGGCAACAGAAACGGTGGTAGCAGTAGATGCAGTAGGAGTAACGCTATTGTGTGTACACTCTGTATAGTGCACTTACATCCTGTGTGCTTAAGTTGTTCAGCGTCTGTACAACCTGTGTGCTTACGTTGTTCAGCGTCTGTACATCCTGTGTGCTTACGTTGTTCAGCGTCTGTACAACCTGTGTGCTTACGTTGTTCAGCGCCTGTACATCCTGTGTGCTTACGTTGTTCAGCGTCTGTACAACCTGTGTGCTTACGTTGTTCAGCGTCTGTACAACCTGTGTGCTTACGTTGTTCAGCGTCTGTACAACCTGTGTGCTTACGTTGTTCAGCGTCTGTACAACCTGTGTGCTTACGTTGTTCAGCGTCTGTACAACCTGTGTGCTTACGTTGTTCAGCGTCTGTACAACCTGTGTGCTTACGTTGTTCAGCGTCTGTACAACCTGTGTGCTTACGTTGTTCAGCGTCTGTACAACCTGTGTGCTTACTTTGTTCAGCGTCTGTACTACCTCTGTGCTTACGTTGTTCAGCGTCTGTACAACCTGTGTGCTTACGTTGTTCAGCGTCTGTACAACCTGTGTGCTTACGTTGTTCAGCGTCTGTACAACCTGTGTGCTTACGTTGTTCAGCGTCTGTACAACCTGTGTGCTTACGTTGTTCAGCGTCTGTACTACCTCTGTGCTTACGTTGTTCAGCGTCTGTACAACCTGTGTGCTTACGTTGTTCAGCGTCTGTACAACCTGTGTGCTTACGTTGTTCAGCGTCTGTACAACCTGTGTGCTTACGTTGTTCAGCGTCTGTACAACCTGTGTGCTTACGTTGTTCAGCGTCTGTACAACCTGTGTTTACAATGTCTTGCGTTTGTCAATTCTGTGTGTTTACAATGACAGAGCATTTACACCCAGTGCAATTACATCGTAAAGCGCATTTACACGCTGTAAGTTTTCATCGAACCGTACATTTACACCCGGTGTGCTTACAACGTACAGTGGATTAACATCGTTTACGAAATTTGAAACAGCACGACTACCCCACTGAGCATTTGTTTATGTAGTGAGTGTTCATATCAGAGGCCTTCACAACGTCTCCTTACATTAAGGAGTGAGAATAACAGAGGTAAGCCAGGTTCATTGTAAAACACATGGGCGTAACTCCAACGTATTCGTTTACACACCATATATTTACTCTGGGAGAGGGGCAATTTACATTTTACGAGGCTATATTTGTAAGTTTAAAGCCTCTGTATCCTTTTAATGTCCGTCGCATCCTAGACTAGAGTGGAGGTAGCTCCTCTTAATTTTTCATAAAATTTTATTTTTCACCTCAACGTTCCGTTTCTTAAGAAAAGCTGTGTGTTGTGTTTCTCTTTGGGAGTGCCAGTGAATGTGTGAGTGAAAGTTATGTGTATCTGTGCGTGTTTTTGCGTGTGCTTCTGGGGGCGTGTGTGCGTGTTGTCTGGCAGTTCATCAACTTCCCTGTGTCTGCAGGCACACACGTGGAATGTCACGTCACTCTGTGCGTGTTCACATGTAATCTATATTATCCTTCAGCCTTTATGAGTGGCAGCGTAAGTGGTTGCTTGTGTTGAATTCAATTTGGCTTTATTCACCCTCCCCAACTATACCAATAATATTGATCGGAAGGTTAATAACAAAATACTTGAGTCATTGCACCTTAAGATGGCACACTTAATCAAGGAATATAAAATGTCAAACGTCCCTAAAGTGCCCACAACTTATGTCACTTTCACGTACACAACACTCTGGACGTATAATGGAAACAGTTTTCCTGTAATAATGTATATATACAGGCAATAAAAATGAATATATTCTCGACAAAAGACAACAGACACTCGTACAACTGTTCAGTACAGCGTCACCGTTCAATATTAAAATTATTAACTTCCCTCACTCTTAAAAAAAATTATGCTCTTTCTACTTCCTATAGAGAAGCTTAACCACCTTTGCAACCTTTACGAAGCTGCAAAGTGCTCAAATATGCATTCAGTTTAATCTGACTATCCCGTCACCATCAATGAAAACGATCTAGAAATCCACATGGTAGCACAATCAATCATTATTGAATTAGGAACCTGTTCCAACTTGTATAGTGTATCACCATCAATCCTTTACTAGCCAGGAATCAATTCCAACCATCCACAAAGAGGCACCATCACTCCTTATATAGCTGATCATTAGTCCATCATGGAGAACCAGAATATCGAGCATCGTAAACTTAAGTAGTTTTTCAGCAATTTCTTGGCTACTTATTGTTATTAGTTCTATCAATCTAATAAAAAAATCATCCTTGTGTATTCAGCAGCATCACTGTCGCTTGTTGGTCCTTGACGTATGTATTGCGTTCTGTTATTTGTTAAACAATTTTCCCCCTGAAATTGTTGCTTCCTGAACTGTGTTCTGTTATCTGCCATGCTGTTCGCTCTTGTTTAAAAGCCAAGAGCACATGGCAGCTCATTCACGATTTCTCACTACCCAGGGAACAGATATCAGGATCCAATGACGGCTACATCCCCACCCGACTTTTAAAGTGCCGGCCCAAAAGTTACAGACTCCAGTCTGGCTAATTGGTTTCCTTGTATCCGGTCAAACAGATTACCATTATCAAGCTCCAACAGCATGTCAAATCCCCCACAAAACCAGTTGTCTCCATTCACTCCAATCTAGCACGCTGAATGTTGAAACCCCTGTCAATGTAATCCTCCTTCACACCCTCCGTCCAACTTTAAATATGATGTCCCTATGATTTTCATTAACTCCAGATTTACAACACTCTCCCTCTTAATCAACCTTCCACTTATTTTTGCTTTATTATATCGAGTAGGTAAAGGCTTTAAAAATTAACAAAGTAACTTTTATCTCATATGGTTCACACTAATTATTAATGTCTTTACTTCCTCTCTCTCTCTCTCTCTCTCTCTCTCTCTCTCTCTCTCTCTCTCTCTCTCTCTCTCTCTCTCTCTCTCTCTCTCTCTCTCTCATCATAAGTACTATAATTACGAGTGACAAAGTCTGACGGAATGTAAAACCCCAGACTTACTCTAAACTTTCCAAACTGTACTAACAAATGCAAGAAATAAAAAATATATAAGACCATAGGCAACAGGAATGGGAGCAATTTGTTACTGGGTTCAGTTGTTTAACCTGGAAAGGTATAAATAAAATAACTACGAAAAAAATGACCTCATAAATGACCTCATAAATGCATGAAAATCTCTCATCTCATATTAGAATAAACTTAAAGAATATGAATTAAGGTCCATCAACCGCCCTTGCAGAGGATGGTATAACTTATGACATCCTCAGAACTTTAAGGTCAAGGTCCTGATAATCCTTTGTTAGCACTGAATAATCTTAGTCACATCACTGTAGCTATCCCTAAGCCCCAACAGCCCGATACATTTAGACCAATTTCCTTAACTACTTGTCTTAAAAAAGCTCATCTCTCTCTTTCTCTCTCTCTCTCTCTCTCTCTCTCTCTCTCTCTCTCTCTCTCTCTCTCTCTCTCTCTCTCTCTCTCTCTCTCTCTCTCTCTCTCTCTCTCTCTCTCTCTCTCTCTCTCTCTCTCTCTCTCTCGTTCTCTCTCTCTCGTTCTCTCTCTTGCTCTCTCTTCCCAATTTCCTCCGTGGCCGGAGTGCACTTTCTCCTGCTCTCCAGGCATGGCACCCAGAGGAAACATGAAGCACCTGGCTGCAGTGTACGAACTCCGGCTTCCACTTTTGCCTTTTCCCTGAGGCCAACACTAAACACTGGAGTTTACGCCACTAAAACCCCGGCAGTCGTGGCTGCACACACATACACACACACGCACACACAACAAGTTTTGCCCCTCTGGCCAGAGACTGTGGCTAACATTCTCACGCCTGTCCCATTCCCACAAAGTTATTCCCTGTAGCTTTATCGTTTCTACTTTTGTAATTATGTCTGTGGGTGACGACGTACATTTCGAAGCGGTGAAAAATAACGAGAAGTTAGCATCATATGTTAATTGGATTTTACATTTTATTCCATAAGTGTTGTTAGAATGTAGTTAGACATGTAAGATGAAATTCTGGAAACTGTTTTGCTTTGTTATCATATCGTTATACCTACAGAAGTTACTGTTTACAACATATACATACTTGTTAAATGTTAGATATTCCTAGCGAATAGTTGATGAGCTGTTAAAATGAGTTAGTTTGGCTGGATTAATGCCTGTCAACTGCACCTGCCTCATTAAGGCTTCGCTTCAATTGTGCACTAACACCGAGAATAATTGAACCATTATAATTAGTCATAAATTAAACTCTCTGTACATGCACACTGAGAGATACATATGTCTAGGTGAATAAACAGTGGGTTGCACTTAGAGATACTCTCCTCTCGATAATGTATGTCGGTGTGTGTGAAAAATTCGCATTTTTTCGAATTTACAGTGAAAATTTCACGACTTTCGTTGTACATGCTCTAGTTCAAGATAATTAGGTGAACATCATAGAGTTAATGAAAACATATAAAGCAAAATTGCAAGGAGATAATGTTAAATTATGAAATTAAAGAAAGATTTTTTTTTAAGTTCTAGTGATAGAAGATTTAGATTCTCGTGGAGAAAGGTATCTTCTACTGTACAATTTGTTGGTAAAAATGAGTTTTAGAAATGAATGAGAATCTTACTATAACATGAAAGAATTAAATTACACAACACAGCGAAGAATGAAAATCGAACCGAAGCAGCAGCAATTGTAGATTACCCATTAGCACGACTTAGCCACAGAATTTTTACTGGTTCCCCGAGTTTATCGCTAGTTCGATTCCCAATACGTTTTGCATTTATTGCATACATATGTATGCCCCTCATCATCCTGTATATTGCAGCGAATTGCGAATAATCGGGCAATAGTAAAGAGACGTATCGCCTAGGCAGTGTGCCGAACGTTGTAAATAAGGTTCCGTATAACTCCTAATGTAGCTCCTAATGTAACTCCTAATTACCTTGGTATCAGTATCTCAGATCGTAGTAAAGCAAGTCTATTTATTAAACCACAGGTCGCACTAAACAGGGTTTTAATCTGTGCACTTAATAATGCCCCATTTAGGTCGAGAGTCATCAAATAAAAAATATTTAGATACATTTATGTCGCATGCCACGTTGTACAAATTATACACCAGCTTTCTTTGCACAATAGTTTCATTTAATCTGCATCCAGTTTGCCATCTGTTTATAACTAATACAAACATTCCATATAAAAATTAAAGATATTTCTGTCTCCCTCCTTGATCATTATCATGTCGCTGCTTGATGCATGGTTTTAGTCAGACCGAAATGTCGTCAAGTCTCCGCTGCACTTTATGAGCTACGGTATTGTGAGGTTACTTGTAAACTGATCCAGCCAGTGTATTGTGAGGTTACCTGTGAATTGTTCCAGCCACTGTATTGTGAGGTTAGTTGTTAATTGTTTTAGTAATGATATTAGGAATTTTGTTCTACGTATTTGTATTTTAAATCTTAACATTATTTTTTTCTCTAAAGTTTTTTCTTCTTATCAAAAACAATTTTCAGTCTAGTTATTCTGTCATTTTTAATGTATTCTGATTAATTTAACACCGTTTTGGAGAGTGTATCCATACGAATTATATTCAGTCACAGCAAGTGGGAGCTGAAGAGAGAGGATACACAGGCTAGCTTGCCTGCTTGCTTTCCTGCCTGCCTGCCTGCCTGCCTGCCTGCCTGCCTGCCTGCCTGCCTGCCTGCCTGCCTGCCTGCCTGCCTGCCTGCTTCCCTGCCTACTTCCCTGCCTGCCTGCCTGCTTCTCTGCCTGCCTGCCTGCTTCCTTGCCTGCCTGCCTGCCTGCCTGCTCACACACGATATATTGTGTGCTTATCTTAAGCTATGTGCAGCGATAACTTTCCCACCGACCTGAGGTAAATTTCCATCTCTAGCGTACCTCCTTGGTAAATGAGACTGATAATTTACGTGAGAGTAGGAGAACGTTATAGGCACCTACAAGGTCAGGTTAAAGAGGAACAATTCCATAATACCCTCAGCTCCACTTTTCCTCTGTGCTCAAACAGAAAACTTTATGACAGATACTATCTTGTGTAGAGCTGCTGCTGGTGTTTGATGGGCGCCTGGGATGATTACAAGTGCAGAGCTATGTTCGTGGTGTCTCGCCTTCATTGCTTAAGTTATCATAAAATTTCTTAACATTTACATTGGTTGTAGCACCGTATGTGTGGATGTATGCATGTATGTGTGTGTATGTGTGTATGTGTGTGTGTATGTGTGTGTGTGTGTGTGTGTGTGTGTGTTGTAGCACCGTATGTGTGGATGTATGCATGTATGTGTGTGTATGTGTGTATGTGTGTATGTATGTGTGTGTGTGTGTGTGTGTGTGTGTGTGTGTGTGTGTGTGTGACTGTGTGTGTGTGTGTGTCTGTGTGTGTACTCACCTACTTATAATTGCAGAGGTCGAGTCACAGTTCCTGGCCCTGCCTCTTCACTGGTCGCTACTAGGTCACTTTTCCTGCTCCGTGAGCTTTATCATACCTCTTCTTAAAACTATGTATGGATCCTGCCTCCATTACATCACTTCCCAGATTATTCCACTTCCTGACAACTCTGTGACTGAAGAAATACTTTCTACATCCCTGTGATTCATCTGAGTCTTCAGCTTCCAACTGTGACCCCTTGTTGCTGTGTCCCATCACTGGAACATCCTGTCTCTGTCCACCTTGTCGATTCCTCTCAGTATTTTTTATGTCGTTATCATATCCCCCCTATCTCTTCTGTCATCCAGTGTCGTCAGGTTGATTTCCCTTAACCTCTCCTCGTTGGACATGCCCCTTGGCTCCGGGACTAGTCTTGTTGCAAACCTTTGCACTTTCTCTAGTTTCATTACGTGCTTGGCTAGGTGTAGATTCCAAAATGGTGCTGCATTGTCCAATATGGGCCTAACGTGCACGGTGTACAGGGTCCTGAACGAGTCCTTATTGAAATGTCTGAATATTGTTCTTAGGTTTGCTAGGCTCCCGTACGCTGCAACAGTTATTTGGCTGATGTGGGCCTCAGAAGTGCCGGGTGTTATACTTACCCTGAGATCCTTTTCCTTGAGTGAGGTTTGTAGTCTCTGGTCCCCTAGACTGTACTCCGTCTGTGGTCTTCTTTGACCTTCCCCAATCTTCATGACTTTGCACTTGGTGAAGTTGAACTCCAGGAGCCAGTTTCTGGATCAGGACTGCAGCCTGTTCAGATCCCTTTGTAATTCTGCCTGGTCCTTGTCCGATTGAATTCTTCTCATTAACTTCACATCATCTGCAAACAGGGACACTTCTGAGTCTATTCCTTCCGTCATGTCGTTCACAAATACCAGAAACAGCACCAGTCCTAGGACTGACCCCTGTGGAACCCCGCTCGTCACAGGAGCCCACTCTGACACCTCGCCAAGTACCATGACTCGCTGTTGTCTTCCTGACAGGTATTCCCTGATCCATTGCAGTACCTTCCCTGTTATCCTTGCCTAGTCCTCCAGCTTTTGCACTAATTTCTTTTGTGGAACTGTGTCAAACACCTTCTTACAGTCCAAGAAAATGCAATCCACCCACCCCTCTCTCTCCTGTCTTACTACTGTCACTCTGTCCGGGTACATTATTAAGTGAATCAAAACCGCAAATGCTGAATTTTTACAAAGCTGCTTAACTTTTATGTACTGACAGCTATCCCAGAATTGGAGCTAAATCTTTGAAGGACGCTTCGTTCCGTCCTGAGTCATGATCAGCTTATGACTTTTCTTCATTTACTGAATCTTCATATAGAGCTAAATGTCGAGAAATAAATTATTAATTCCATATTAATATGCGAGTATATATCAACAGACACAAATCCTGTTGCGGCTCGATATTTTTTCTAAGTCGCTTAACTTGTGACATTTCTGATGACTGGTGTTAGAAACCTTAATGGAAGGTATTTAATGGAACTCGTCATATTTCTTACACCTGGGCGCAGAGCCCCCTGATATTTTTCGATAAACGGTTCAGTGTTTTATTGTAAAACTCAATATTCCTCCAAAATTACAGTAATTTTCTGCGCTTTTGAGTGGCGAGAAGCGTGTGCAAACAGAGTAATAGATGTTGAATAAAAATACAGAGGGCAGACTGTTCGCGTGTTCGTAATATAACTAGAAAAGGTCTACATGTAGTATTTACCAGACATATTGAGAGTAGAAGTAGAAGTCTGCTAGCATTTCTAGAGAAGTAGTTTAATAAAGTAAACGGTTGGAAGTAGAGCAAGTGAGGTAAAACGATTTTAGTACTATGGAAATTGTTGGTAGTAGCTTAAGCTGAGAATGCTGGTAGGAGGACCTCAGTGATGGAAGTCTGTTGGTATGTAGTAAGAAGACATATGACTGCCAACAACTTGAGGGGCATGGACAAGAATGCACTTACTTATGACACCTTTATTTAAAGTAATCAAGGTCCGAGGACAGAAAATTTTTCAATGTAAGTACCCTAAATAAATGCACTCTTGTCCATTACCGTCAACTGATGTGTGTGAAGAAAATTCCGAGAGCCTTGTCATAATACGTTTTTCAGTGAAAGTGAGGCCGAATCAGGGTTTACTTTCCAAAAACGGCATTAGGATTAGTTATGTGGGCGCAAATTCTTGACTGTCTAGTAACACTCAAACACGTTATCCTGCACCAGTGGGTGTTCATAAATATCGATACGGGGGCTTTGATTTAGTTCTCTGTTCATGACCGTCTCCGCACTCTTGCTATAAATCACCCTTTACGTTCTTTCCGACTCCCAGTCGGGTATCGGGTATCAAGATGTGCAATGAGTGAGGTCTGGTGTGAGCCGTGGAAAAAAGTGATTTAAGGCAACAGAGGTTATTGTTCTTCTTACACTTTTTTGATATCTGAGTATTACAGAGGTAATGTGACAATGTACCTGACCACATAACGATTTCATTACTTATGTCATGTAAGTTAAAGTAAATAATGAGGTTTGTTAAACATATCGCCCTCTGCCTGGAATGGTGGATTTTTCCTTCTATGTCATGATCATATAAGACAGCAGGTAAATCTTATTATTTACTGAATGTCAGTAAATACTAACTTGCGTGTTTTTTTACACAGTAGTTTCTACTCCTGTAATATTTCAATATAACAGAGAAGGTACGTTTTAATCCTTGCCCCGTAGCCAGAAATGGCGTTGTACTTAATGAAATGATCAAAAATGACAGTACAATAATTACATCATGGCACAACTTCACTTCTATTATTGTCCTGAAGACAACTGTTCCTGCATTTGACTTGGATCATATGTGACCTTAGATTTTGTGAACACTCTTCATCCCTTATTCCATTTTTTTAGTCTGTCAAAGAGAATTTCTGTTTTGGAGAACCCACCTTTCTGTGCTACTTTTTTCTAGTCTGTCAAAGAGAATTTCTGCGTTGAAATCGAATTATATAGAATCCACCTTACTGTGCTACTGACTAAATGTTCTTTACACTCGTGGCATTATGAAGGGAACATTCACTATCACTTATTTAAAATCTACTTCACGTAAAGTTCATGGATATCACTGTTCAATTAACGTATGAATGTACATAAGTACTGCCATGGTTCATGTCATCGTACATGAATTAAATCCAGTGTACCTGTCATTATCAGTTTAATGAAGGTAATTAAAATGCTGTTCACTGACAAAGCACCTCGATCCCCTGAGAGTTTTTGTACAGTGAATTCTTTTGTAATATAGCTTCTTTTGTAATATAGCAAAGTGCAGGTTATTCATGAACAAAAGACCTTTTAACCGGAGTGTATAATACATATGGTTGTACTGAGACTAGATGGATACACGGAGTATATTCTGTTTTGTGCACGATGGAGATTAAAAATTTTACAAAAATGTTTTTTGAAAAGCTAACGCGTATTCATTGTCTTTTTGATGAGGATTAAAGAGTTACGAACACAAACGGAGATGTAATGTTTTTTTTTGTTTTCATTGTGGATGAGGATAAAAATAATGCTGGAGTTAATATGATTTAAAAAAAATAATTTTGCATTCTGTTAATATTTGTGTTTTAATGTGCTTAACTTTATTATGCAACCCGCTTATATGGTGTGCTTCTGCTGCTTCTGCTTCTTCTGCTTCTGCTGCTGCTTTAGCTGCTTCTACTACTGTTGTAAATGTTGCTAAACACTAATTATTAAAAATGTTGGTATGTAGAAAACCCTGTATAAATATATTCAAATTAACAATTCTAACCAAAATACTTAAAAGAAACAAGAAAACGAGCGTTAAATATCAAAGAAAAAAAAATTATTATTATAACAAATGGAATCCATCCGTGGGCCCCCGGATGTCTACCATTCTCACTTTCCTTAGGATATCTTCCAGTCTCAGCCTTCTCCAGGTTATCTATCCCGAAGTCAGCTCAGCCACCCTCCGTGATCTAGCCAGATGAGAACGAGGCCTTGTTTAGCTGGTCTACGGTAGAGACTGTCCAGGTGGGTGGAATTACAGGAGGGGACACGCAGAAATCTGCGTCCTGTAATTACATCACAAAACTGAACAGGAAGAGACACTTGTTAACTGTTTATATTTACATTGTATAGACTTGCTGTGAACATAACAACACATCAGCTTCCACTACCTGCCCAGCGGCTCACATAAATAAACATGGATCCAACAGTGATTTGTAACAATCGTGACTTGTGTGTCGAGTGAGCCAGCATCTTGACCGGTGACGCAGCGCCTTCATTGTGTTACAGTCGTGACTTGTGTCACGTGTGTGTACTCACCTAGTTGAGGTTGCGGGGGTCGAGTCCGAGCTCCTGGCCCCGCCTCTTCACTGATCGCTACTAGGTCACTCTCCCTGAGCCGTGAGCTTTATCATACCTCTGCTTAAAGCTATGTATGGATCCTGCCTCCACTACATCGCTTCCCAAACTATTCCACTTACTGACTACTCTGTGGCTGAAGAAATACTTTCTAACATCCCTGTGATTCATCTGTGTCTTCAGCTTCCAACTGTGTCCCCTTGTTACTGTGTCCAATCTCTGGAACATCCTGTCTTTGTCCACCTTGTGTGTGTGTGTGTGTGTGTGTGTGTGTGTGTGTGTGTGTGTAACAACCTCAGTATGTGACGGCGTCTTCACTGTGTTATGTACATAGCGTATGATATTGCATTAGTAACTTCTCTTGTGTTCTCTTATCACATTCAGTATTGCAATCATTATGTGTTTGGGCTGATGCTAACGTGATGAAACTCTGTAAAATCAAGATTCTCTATAAGAAAGTAAAAAAAAAATGAATTCAACCAAAAAGAGAGTCGTTGTGTGGTGGCAGGATGTCGCATTCCCACCACAATAACACGTGCGGACAATGCCGCATACACAAACAATATACAGGAAAACTTTAACAAGACACCAGAGCTCACCTGAGTACATACTGCAGATTTTTCCCTTCATCTTTTCAGTGTTATTTTTGTACATAACTGAATCGTATTGCATCACACACAGACCGAATTTACATTTATGCTCTGCAAATGGACTTAATATTTCACGTAAAGCGTTTTAGTTAATGGAGTTAGCGTTACGAGTTTAGAGGTATTTTGTGAGCAGTAACGGGAGCAGTATTCTAAAGTGTGTGTGTGTGTGTGTGTGTGTGTGTGTGTGTGTGTGTGTGTGTGTGTGTGTGTGAGTGCTGGGCACCTGTGGGCAGACAGGTGGGATAGCTCTGGGGGATTTAGCCTAGGTGAAGATGCTGCACCTCGCCACTTAACGTCTACCTCTTATGGTGTATGTGTCGTGGCTTCCTTGTGGTAAGAGAGAGAGAGAGAGAGAGAGAGAGAGAGAGAGAGAGAGAGAGAGAGAGAGAGAGAGAGAGAGAGAGAGAGGAAGAGTGGTGCTGAAAGGAGAGTAAGGCGGAGAGGAGATGAAGGATAAGAAGTAGGGAAAGTAGGTTAAGTGTAAAGAGGATGGGAAGAAAAGAGTAAGAGGAACCGCGAGAAAACTGAAGGGGGGAGGGGGAAGAGAAAGTAGGAGAAAAGAGTGTGTAAATGAATGCCTTACTGTTATATTTGTGAATATGTTCTCACCTATATGTAATTATAGGGACTAATTCTCGGCTCCAGGACCTGCTTACCGCTTTTCTGTATGTGTATGTGTGTGTATGTGTGTGTGCGTGTGCGTGTGTGTGTGTGTGAGTGTACTCACCTATTTGTACTCACCTATTTGTGGTTGCAGGGGTCGAGTCTTAGCTCCTGGCCCCGCCTCTTCACCGGTTGCTACTGGGCCCTCTCTCTCCCTGCTTCATGAGCTTTATCAAACCTCGTCTTAAAACTGTGTATGGTTCCTGCCTCCACTACGTCATTTTCTAGGCTATTCCACTGCCTGACAACTCTATGACTGAAGAAATACTTCCAATTGTGGCCTCTTGTTTCTTTATCCCCTCCCTGGAACATCCTGTCTTTGTCCACCTTGTCTATTCCGTGCAGTATTTTATATGTCGTTATCATGTCTCCCCTGACCCTCCTGTCCTCCAATGTCGTCAGGCCGATTTCCCTTAATCCTTCTTCATAGGACATTCCCCTTAGCTCTGGAACTAACCTTGTCGCAAACCTTTGTACTTTCTCTAGTTTCTTGACGTGCTTTATCAAGTGCGGGTTCCAAACAGGTGCTGCGTACTCCAGTATGGGCCTGACATACGCGGTGTACAGTGTCTTGAACGATTCCTTACTAAGGTATCGGAATGCTGTTCTCAGGTTTGCCAGGCGCCCATATGCTGCAGCAGTTATCTGGTTGATGTGTGCTTCCGGAGACATGCTCGGTGTTATACTCACCCCAAGATCTTTCTCCTTGAGTGAGGTTTGCAGTCTTTGGCTACCTAGCCTATACTCTGTCTGTGGTCTTCCCCTATCTTCATGACTTTGCATTTGGCAGGATTAAACTCGA
>NC_091301.1:17832195-17834695 GCF_038502225.1 Cherax quadricarinatus | reverse complement strand
TGGTCCTATCACTTGTGGACCTTCAGCTCTCCTGCTCTACTACTACTACGACTACCACTTTATTACTATTACTACTGGTACTATCATTGCTATTGCCTCCCTTCACTTCCTTTTCTATCTCTTGTGCCACTGAAACTACTCCCCCTACTTTCTGCTACCACGACCACAGCTACTACTACCACTTCTTCCATTACCAGCATTACCACGACCACTATTTCTTTTTTCTTCCTCTCTTTGTCACGTCTCTTACCCTTTCGCCTATATATATTGGTTCCCTCACTCCCTTGTGTTAGTGTGTCTTGTAAATGATCCAAGTCAGACCGAAACGTCGTCATAAGCTTATCTCTTCTATGTGTTAGTTATACAAATAACTATCCCTCTGATTAATCTGCTTTCTTAAATTCCACCTTTGCTTTGTCGCACCTGTACCTTGCATTTCAGATAGTCTGCCTTCGTCTGTTCTATTGAATCCCCTTTGAATATTGTACGTCATTATGAGGTATCCCTTAGTCCTTCTCTCCACCAAAGTGGTTAGGTTCAGTTCCTTGTACCTCTTCTCATAGTTCATCCCTGTCAGTTCAGGAACCTGGTTAATTGCAGATAACAGAACTCTCTCCAACCAAGATTCTTTTTCTCTGCTCACCTCAATTTTCAGTTATTTTTCTTTTATATTTCCTTCTCTTGCTATAACGTTATATTGTCTCTACTTCCTCTGTCTTTCCCAGTCAGTTCTCCCAGGTTACTTCAGTTGATAACTCACGTGCTCTCATCCTGTCAAACTTTCTTCTACTTCTTCCTTTTCCTCTCTGACTCTTCACTTCCAATTCAGTGTGTGGTAAATCATCACATTCCTTTCCCTCTATCTGTTTCACCTCACTTCGTTTGTTTGCAGTTTTCTGATGTGATGGTGTTTATGACAGACATGGATTTGTGTTGATGATGTTTTTTTGGAGTCATATTATGTTTATTGTGGTGGTGTGATTGATGATAGTGTTTAGTTGGTGGCGCTGTTGTTTACATTTTTAATGAATGTGTTGGAATAAGCTGGGGGAGGGATTGGTGGCAGTGGTGAAGGTCGCATTGTTGGTGGGTGTAGTGGAAATCGAATTTTGGTGATAGTAGGAATAATGGAGGTGGATGAAATAGATAGATGAAAAGGATGGTGGAGATGGTAGGAGCAGTTCGGGGTTTACCTACCTGGAGGCTACCTGGAGCGGCCAGGTCCATGACCAGGCCTCCTGGTGGATCAAGCCTGATCAACGAGACTGTTACTGCTGGCCGCACATAGTCCAACATACGAACTACAACCAGATTGATCCGGTGCTGACTTAAGGTCTGTCCAGCTCCCTCTTGAAGACAACCAGGGGTCTATTGGTAATTCCCCTTAAAGCTGGTGGGAGGCTGTTGAACAGTCTTGGGCCCCGGACACTTATTGTGTTTTCTCTTTGTGTACTAATATCGCCCCTACTTTTCACTAGGGGTATGTTGCATCGCCTACCAAGTCTTTTGCTTTCGTAGGGAGTGATTTCTGTGCGCAGATTAGGAACCAGTCCCTACAGGATCTTCCCGGTGCAGATTATGATGTATCTCTCGCCTACGCTCCAGTGAGTACAAATCAAGTGCTTCCAGGCGTTCCCAGTAGTTAAGGTGTTTGATGGAACTTATATGTGCAATAAAAGTTCCCTGTACATTCTCTAGATCTTTACGTGCAGGTGGGCAGGAAGGCGTGACGATGGTGGTATTTGTTATAGTGAAAGGAGTATACATGGTGATCATGGGAGTAACGGTGGAGCTGTAAAACTGGCGATGGTGGTAGAAGTTGACGTGTGGATGTGGAAGAGATGGTGGTTGCGGAACGGGTTGTGGTGGTAGTGATAAGGGTACATGCGCTGGCTACAGCGTAGTTTTGGTTGTAATATTGGTTGGCAGAGGTGATAGTGGTCTTTGAATTCGTAGAGGGGATGAAGTCCGTAAAAGTTGTGAAAGTGGTGTTCTTAAAGGAAGAGGAAGAGATGTTGATGGTAATGGAGCAGACTGAGCTTGACTTTGAGGTGAGTGGTAGAGGTGGTGTGGATGCTGGTGATTGTGGGGGAGATTGTGGTAGAGATAGTGTGGATGCTGGTAATTGTGGGGGCGATTGTAGTAGAGGTGGTGTGGATGCTGGTGATTGTGGGGGTGATTGTGGTAGAGATGGTGTGGATGCTGGTGATTTTGGGGGTGATTGTGGTAGAGGTGGTGTGGATGCTGGTGATGGAGGTGATTGTGGTAGAGATGGTGTGCATGCTGGTGATTTTGGGGGTGATTATGGTAGAGGTGGTGTGGATGCTGGTGATGGAGGTGATTGTGGTAGAGGTGGTGTGGATGCTGGTGATGGAGGTGATTGTGGTAGAGGTGGTGTGGATGCTGGTGATGGGGGTGATTGTGGTAGAGGTGGTGTGGATGCTGGTAATTGTGGGGGTGATTGTGGTACAGGTGGTGTGGATGCTAGTGATTGTGGGGG
>NC_091301.1:17822195-17827195 GCF_038502225.1 Cherax quadricarinatus | reverse complement strand
TACAATTAGGGAACATGATGAAGTTGGAACCTTCTGTGGGCCAGCATTTTCATCCGATCAACTGACTTTATCTCGTTGACATCATAATGCTGTACGAATGTGTTCCATACTCGAGTCATCCTGGGGATAAATGATCTCAGATGAAGTGATGTTATGGAGAAGAGTACAGCCAGAGTGAAGTTGCTGCTTTCTGCCCGTCTTGCGGTATAGAAGCTGGCTTCTCGCTGCCCTCGAAGTGGATCGAAGTGTGGTACTTTGACAACATTGGCCTTGTACATAACAGTAAGGCCACTCACATCCCTCCTGTGTTGAAGGCTTTGCAGAAATGGCAGATCTATCCACGATGGGTCCAGGCGAGAGATGAGACGTCTTGCTCTCTACTCTCTACTCTGTCTTGTTCTCTACTCTGTCAAGGGGAGGGGCAGGCAATCCAAGAAAGTGGAGCATACTCAAGGTATGAGCGTACTTGTGCCTCAAACAGAATCTTGCAACCCCTACTGTCTTCTCTGTTTTAGCCCCCGCCTGTTACCCTCGGCTTCCTCCTCCCTTATCCTTAATCCCTTGCTCGTTCTCCCTTTCCAACCCCCCTTCCTGCCTCACACAGCTCTTCTTCTCTCTCTCTCTCTCTCTCTCTCTCTCTCTCTCTCTCTCTCTCTCTCTCTCTCTCTCTCTCTCTCTCTCTCTCTCTCTCTCTCTCTCTCTCTCTTTCTCTATCTATCTATCTATCTATTTATCTATCTATCTATCTATCTGTCTATCTATCTATCTGTCTGTTTGCCTATATATCTATCTATCTCTTTGTCTCTCTCTCTCTTTTCTCTCTCGTCCTCATTTCAATCTTCATGTAAAATATGGCAAATACAGGGGGTCGTCCCATTTTCCTCTCTCCTGCTTTCCTCTGTCTCACGACAATCACCAAGAGCAGAGAAAGTGTATGGGAGACTCTGGATAGACAAGTCAACGTGGCCTCATGCACTGTGAGTCTCACTGCAGGAGTACGTAAAGCAGTCTCCTCTTGCTTACCGTGGCTGAGAAAGGATCAGTGTCTGTTTTAAATGTAGGGAGAATGGTATAATGTTTTTCAGGAAACAAGACAAGTGTTTCCTGATGCGGGTCTTAGTCATATGATGACCCACAGCTGGAGTTTTCCGTCATCAGACCTAGGACTTCCACTGGGTTACCGGTCCACCGCTTTAAAAATAATGGGTATGATTATAAGCATTAGGAGTACTTGAGTAAAAAAAGAAAAACATAGGAAGAACTAGGGGCCACAAATGGTACCATTCGGGCTCAAGCACCAGCTGCTGCAGTACCATTGTCGTCTAAGAGGACAACGCCTCCCACTCAAGCACCAGCTTCTGCAGTGCTTTGCATGAGAGGATAACTCTTCTTTCTCGGTAAAACTTAGCAGTCTCGTCTTCCGGCTACATATAGTGGATCATTTAAAGATATGAACGTTCCGATGACGCTCCATGCGCCAAGAACTTCGAAAAAAAAAAGGAAAAAGAAATTTGAGTTAATATGTATGTATAGTTTTTTTTTTTCAAACTGTATCATGCACAAATAGGTGGACGCTGGTGGCAGGTGCAGCTCATTCAACTCTTTGATGGGACATTAGTCCTGTATTTGAAGCACGGCATACGAAACCACAATCCTGTATGTCATATTGGTCAGCTCGAAGCACAGTTAACCATTGTTTTGTAGGGTTAGTCGACCACCGTAGTATCGGGGCTGCAGACTACTGGCATTTCACAGGGAGGGTTGGTATCCTGGGAAGGTTAATTTACGTCTAGGAATACCCAGACCACCAGACTCTCACAATTCTGGCTAGTTACGCTATACTTAGCGCTGTCACTTTGTATGAGTCTAATGTCGCTATTGTAGCCGAAAGTGTTCTCATTTCCACTCGCTGCAAAGGGCTGTTCATTATTAGATCTAACTTGTCCATGAACTCCGTACATAGTTGTATATAAATGCATATACGTCATCGTGTTATCTGAAGGATATAGAGATGACGTTTCTGGGGGTCAATGTCCCCGCGTCATGTTAACCAAAGCTGTTCTAGTATATATATATATATATATATATATATATATATATATCTATATATATATATATATATATATATATATATATATATATATATATATATATATATATATGTGTGTGTGTGTGTGTGTGTGTGTGTGTGTGTGTGTGTGTGTGTGTGTGTGTGTGTGTGTGTGTGTGTGTGTGTGTGTGTGTGTGTGTGTGTGTGTGTGTGTGTGTGTGTGTGTGTATGCATACACATTATTAAAATATTAAAATATTTTAATATTAACACTAGGAGATGCAACAGCTTATAGTTAAGGGTAAAACATTTCATTTCGCTTTTATTATGAAAATAGAAAATTTTATAACAAATTTTATATATTTTTACCAATTGGGAAAATAATGTTAAAACACATAAACTGGAAAATATTTTTTCGCCACAATAAATGGCTAAACAAATTGAAAATGTGCGTACATGTTTAAAGGCAGTAGCCCAGTAGCCCAACAGCCCAGCAGCCCAGCAGCCCAGCAGCCCAGCAGCCCAGCAGCCCAGCAGCCCAGCAGCCCAGCAGCTCACTAGCCCATCAGCCCACCAGCCCACCAGCCCATCAGCCCACCAGGACCCTTGGAACTAGAAAGTTTTAATATCCTCTTTGAGGCAGTGACAAGCCTGTTGGTAATTCCTATTTCACTGGAAGGGTGGCTATTGTAAATCGATGTAACCTCGAGAGAAGCAAGGAAAGAAGAGGGAGAGTAAAGAAGCATTATGAGAGAGGAGATTGGGCAAGTACATCACGTACATTGCTGAAGATGCATGAAAGATGATGAAATACCTAACTGGGAAGTGTAGGGAGGAAAAGGAAATTTTTTGTCATAAACACAAAGAAGTAGTAATGGGATTATTATTATTATTATTATTATTATTATTATTATTATTATTATTATTATTATTATTATTTGTAGTAGTAGTAGTAGTAGTAGTAGTAGTAGTAGTAGTAGTAGTAGTAGTAGTAATAGTAGTAGTAGTAACAGTATTAGTACTGGTATAAGCATTAGTAGTAGTAGTAGTAGTAGTAGCAGTATTAGCATTAGTATCAGCATTAGTATTAGTAATAATAATAGTAGTAGTGACAGCAATATATTCACTGACAAGCCCGTAAATTCATAAGGGTCACACAGCGCCTGGGTGGAAAGCGGAAGCAATCAAGTTCAATCTAAGGACAGGGAGGGCAGCTCCAATTTCCAAGATGAAGTGTCATTCAGCAGCCTCATACCACCTCCCTAAGAGGGAGATGCATCGGGAAAACAGAGTCAGTGGTTCATCCAAAGATGTAGAGCCGCTAAGATAGAAGTTAAGATAGAAAATGCCAGAGAATGAGAAAAAGTACTGAAAGAGGGGAAAAAAAGAAGGGAAGATGGAAGCAAGAAGATTCACCAAAACTGAACGTTCTAAATTTGGAAGAAAAACAGAGACAATTGGGGAATGATTGCAACGTAAGCTAAAACAGAATCAAAGTACCTGCATAGTTACATCAGTAGGATGATGGCTTTAAATAAACAGGTTATAAGATTAAGAAAGCAAGAAGTGACTACAAACAATTACCAAAAGTTCTGCAACTGACAGTTAAAAAAGAGAGCTTAAGAGAGAGGGCAGCTTAACGACTGCTGAAAAACATCCTCACATCATAAGATGAAGTGAAGAAACTACTGATTGAGCTGGATACATAAAAACAATGTCGCAATGAGTTCTAAAAGAAAAAAGCGACAAGTATAATATACATCACAGGCAAAAATCTTCAACAGGTCACTGGAGGTGTGCGACAACCATGTTTATGGAAAAAAAGTAACACGTCTGTTAAGCTCCTGTTCAGACAATAATCTTTATGCCTATATATTTAGTGTGCAAACTCTCCAAGGCAATAGAGAAAATGCTCAAAAGGGTTCTGCATCTGGAATGCTGTTCAAAGCTCTGTATTAACGTCAAAGAGAGAAAGCAGGAAAGAGAAAGATTGGTTAACTATATATTCCTGGAAGGCATATGATACTGCATCACACCAGAGATGGATCCACAAGCTAGAAGTGCACTCAGAGATAACAGGGAAGTACTTCAGTGGTCAGAGAGGAAGTAAACATTTTTCATAGTTATAATATAGGTAAAACAGAGTCCATAAGGCATAGGTTCCTGGAGGAGCCAGGAAGTTAAACTCGACCCTCTCATCCCCAACTAAGTGAGTACACACACACAAACATACACATTTTGAAGCTATTATAAGCTCGCGAAATGA
The DNA here is from genome assembly GCF_038502225.1 of Cherax quadricarinatus. Classification (NCBI taxonomy): domain Eukaryota; kingdom Metazoa; phylum Arthropoda; class Malacostraca; order Decapoda; family Parastacidae; genus Cherax; species Cherax quadricarinatus. Next base: position 17,822,879 of record NC_091301.1, on the reverse strand, counting down.
ATAGTGATTAAACTTTGAACTTTCGCTAAAAATTTTCATTTTAGTGGTTATATACAGCAAATGTTTTAGTATTGATGTAATAGAATCCACTATCAGAAATACTATTTACTTTTGCATCACATTCAACTTGCCATTTCAGGTGCCTCTCCTTGATGGAAATATTTAGTTATTGTTGAAGAGGGAGGAGGTAGAGAGAGAGGATAGGGAGGAAGGGGAGGGAGGTTGAGTGAGAGGAAGGAGAGGGAGGTGAAGAGGGAGAATGGGGAAGAAGGATGCAGGGCGTTACAGAAGATGAGGGCAAACTGTCTTCCCGCTGAACTCGCAAACAACAGAGTCGTACACCAATCGTATATGATCCGAGTTTATGAAAATCGTACTTAATCAAGAAATAAACGAAGGAGCATGGGTGAGTACTAATCCCGGAGCTGAGGACATTGAAGAAAGGGGAAAGGCTACAACAAAAAAACCTGAGAGAGAAGGATTAGGAGAGATATGAATACAATATACAAGATACTCATAGAGTTTCACTGGACGGATAGGAACAAATCATGAAATGCGAGGCAAAAGGTAAAGGAGGGGGGGAGGCATAGATGGAACCGTAAAACTCAGATGTAACACACGAATTGTAGGAAATATTGTTTTTCCAGTTTCAAGTGGTTAACAAGTGGAACGAGGTGGATGAGG
>NC_091301.1:17764695-17817195 GCF_038502225.1 Cherax quadricarinatus | reverse complement strand
TTTGTGCTGTAAAATACTGAGGCAGTGTGAGTATCGACCTGTGTTTCTTTAGTTGAGCAAATATTTATAGTGTAATGGAAGTAGGAAAACAGAATACTGTGGTTTGTGTTAGTGTGCGTTAAGTCGGTACATTAAGTAGGTAGTTGTGATGAAAGGATTGGTAGTAATACTTTAGGTGAGCAATAGTGATGATACATAGCCTCATAGTGTCACTTATACCTCTGATACATCTTTGAGTTTCTTGTTTGCCTGGCCAACCAGGCTGTTGCTGACTGTGGCCCGATGGCCCGTATATCGGCCATAGCCTGACTGATCCGGCACTAGGCACTTGAGGTGCGTAATCATACCACGCTGCTAATATTAGTAACATAAGCCATAAAACTCTTAATGATATTAATAATGCTTGGCGTGGTACTTTGCATATCATTATCCAACGCAGCTAACGATGATATTTCAGGTTTATTGTACATGCAACTTGGGATGGCTGGTGACTGCTGAAATTCATGGCAACCATCATCCCACGACAACCACCATCCTACGACCGACCACCATTCGATGACCATCCACCATCCCTCGACCTTATACCATCTCACGACCTTTACTATCCTACGACCTACCACCATCTCAGCACCACTAACAACCCGTAACGTGCCGCTGAGGCATACTATTTTTAGTCTCATAGAAGTGACTCAAGTCTTACTCACCTTCTCATATAATTTCTTTCATCTGTTGTTATACATATATTTATCTATCTATCTATTTATCTATCTATCTATCTATCTATCTATCTATCTATATATATAAATAAATAAGTAAATATATATATTTATATATATATATTATATATATATATATATATATATATATATATATATATATATATATATATATATATATATATATATATATATATATATATATATATATATATATATATATATATATATATATATGCAAACCAACCATTCTGAAAGAATAGATAGAGTCAAACTGTCTGTTTTCTCATCAATGTTTTTGAGAGCTTTACGAATTTGCAGTCCTGAGTTCATAGATGAGGAAATATCCAAAATTTATGAAATAGGTAATGATTTAAAATACCCAAGAAATGTAATTGATAAATCTTTTAAAGTTGCTAGAAATACTTTTTACAATCCAAAAAGGGACAACCTGCCTTATTCAACTAAAAATATGTTGGTTCTCCCTTACCATGAAAGCTTGGTTGATATGCCTTCTCTTCTTAAGACTTTTAATATTAAAGTTGTATTCAAAAATCTTGATACAGTAAAAAAACTTTTGTTAAAGAATTCCCCCCAAAATGCTGATGGATGTGCCTATAAGATTCCTTGTAAAATTTGCGATGAAGTTTATTACGGTCAAACTGGTAAAAATCTCGAACTAAGATTAAAACAACATAAATATAGCATTAGAACTGGACAAAATTCCAATGCTCTATTTATTCATGTAAGAGATTTTAACCATCCAACTGATTTTCAAAAAGTTGAGACAGTAGTATCAAGCAAGTCCATGGTCGACAGGAATATAATTGAATCTTGTTTCATAAAAAGCAGTTTTGACAATAATATGAATATTTCCTTTGGTTTATATAAATTAGATCCATTTATAATTAATAGAATTTGGGAAGAATTTAATAATACACTGGACAAATAATAATTTTTAAATTTTTTTGGGTAGAATAGTTTGTGGGGTGAGATGTGCAAAGGACCTATCCAAGTTGGGTCGGCGCGCGTCAGGTGATTAACCGTTGTGGGATCTGATAGTGAGGTGCTGGCCTGACCCCTTATATAGCTTCCTTGGATGCTTTACTTTCATAGTTCCTTGATAATGTGAGTAGTCACGAAAGCGCTTGGAATTTCTCTATTCTTTCAGAGTGGTTGTTTTGCATATTCTGAAATCACCTGTTTACTGTGATCTTATTGCATATATATATATATATATATATATATATATATATATATATATATATATATATATATATATATATATATATATATTATATATATATATATATATATATATATATATATATATATATATATATATATATATATATATATATATATATATCTATATAGATAGATAGATACATAGATACATAGATACATAGATACATAGATAGATAGATAGATAGATAGATAAATAGATATATAGATAGATAGATATATGTAAAGATGAAGTGAGAGAAGGCTTCTTCCTTTTTCTCTTTCATTTTTAGAGCTTACAAGGACTTACACTAAATAATTTCTTGACATCAATTAATATCCTCATCAAAAGCCGTGTTCGCGATTTTTTCCTTCCGATCCATGAGTCGTGATGAGCACTCCTCGGCTTAAGACCGAAGAGAGCCCGACTTTGATCCTCTCTCTTTTTAACTTTTCTCTATGCATCTGCTGTGGAAAAGTTAATTAATAAAAACTACGAGGTCAAAAGGAAATTAAACTTCAAGAGTTAATTTGAGCTGAGTCCAGCACCGTATTTCTGGCTCTGGCCGAGAGCTGCTACGTCAGGCAGACATTCACCAGCAAAAAAAATCTTCTTATATATTAATTTGGCTCAAACTTGTTCGTTTTGGGCCTCAAACTTCGGGACAAGAAAGCTTCTGAGGAAGTTTTAGGATTTACAATATTGGGAGTTTCTTCAAACATTTTTTTTTATTAGCAAACTGGGCACGTGTAGACGGTTATATATATTGAAGGATTGTTAAGTGCAAGTTCAAAAGACGTTCAAATGCGTGTGATCTTTTGAAACAATGTTCTGAAATTTTAGGAACAATATTCTGTAATCTTAGCCAAATATGTTATGAAGTTAGGGAGAACAACATTATCTGCTATTAGGTATCAATATTTTTTTTTATTTTAAGGAACTACGTTCTTTGCCTTTGGTAAAGAAGACCGCAGCGTATGATGCATTAAATTCCCCGGTGAACTGTCGCCATATTTTACTAGTAAATCCCCGTACATGTCTGGGCAAGAGGATCAGCTGAGCTACGCTCTGCATCATCCGCAGAGGCTGCTCGCTGCACATACATATTGCATCAGCTGAAGTGCATGTATGAGTCATTCATAAATTTCACACCCCGGATCAGAAACTATGTCGTAAACATTTCTTTATTCCACCATCTTCACCCTACCTTAAACCCCTTCTACTTACTTTCGTAAAGTTCACCCACAATCCACAGCATTACATTCTCCTCCGCACTCATCATCCCCCATCACACCTCTATCCTCTCCCAACAGTACACACACCGTTCACACCCATCCTTCTACAGCACCCATTCATTCCTCTAAATCCCATTAACTCCCTCTTCCCCCAAAGTTTACTGGCAATCTGTACTGCCAAAAAGTGCAGTAAACTACGCAGTGAATCATGTTGTGTGTGATTGTGTTATATATAATATATATACACCCAAAGGTGTACAAAAGATATGGTCACCGAGAGGTAAATTCCCCTCAGTGTACACATTCTCGGAATTTACTTAATCTCTATCTTAATGATTAAAGTTTTCATGACTGGTGGTGAACAGGTTATATACAGCCTTAATTAATGGTTAATGGATTTTGCTTGTGGCTTATTTTGACTTCCTTGCCACAGAAGCTACTGACACTGATGCATACCAGTAAGAAATGGCTGGATGATCAACTTTGCCTCCTCTGCTCTCGTCCCATCACAGCCTACCCAACCGAGCCACAGCGGTCTCTTCTAATGTAACGAACACCATTAACAATATCGTTACCTGTGCCATTATAGCGCCACAGCCGCGCTGTTACTGTGTCACGAGCCTGCAATGATTATGTAAACACTAGGACCATCGGCATCATATCTAGCGTGTGTGCTGCCAGGCAATTAAATCCATAATAGTTTTCCCCATCACCCGCTACCGCCATCAGCGCCACTATCATGGCTCACAAAATATAAGCAACAGGGACATGACAAGGACTTCACAGTGTATATACAAGTGCATCTCTCTCAGTGTATATACGCCGAGAAGTGTATAAGCAGTTTTTTTTCGTATTTTACTGAAAAGACATTTCGTCAACCTGGAATTTTATTACTTTATTGATAAAATCCCTGGAAAGAGAAGCGTCTTCTCAATTAAATGCCATAAATTACATGCTGTGTCTTATTTCCATACACCAAGAGGTCTATATGTCTCTCTCAGTGAATATACAACTCTCAGTAAATTTACACTGAAAGGTGCATCATTCTTAGTATAATGCAGAGAGGCGTATATATAAACAGTGAAATGTATCCATCAGTGAGACAATATACTCCGAGTGTTGCATCATTCACAGTATATATACACCTAAGGCGGATGTTTCTCAGTGTATATACACCGAGAAGAGTATCTTTCCTAGTGAACATACACCAACAGGTGTATATTCACTTGCCAATTATCCCAAGACCGTGACCGTGAAGCAGAGAGAAGTGTCTCTCTCAGAGCATATTCACTGAGAGGTGCAACTCGCTTTATATTACACTGAAATACGTTTCAACATGTATGTATAAAGAGAACATTCTTTTATATAATCAGTGTGTATATACCAGCTGTGTATCTCTCACTGTATGTATACTGAGAGTTTGCATTCATGTCTATCTCAGGGAAATTACATAGTCATAATGTCTGTGTACAGATGACTTGGAACATTAACCACCCATGTGCAGCCGAAGAGCTTCGAGCCCAACAAACTATACAGCTGCTGCGCCTCAGTGCTACCATCACTGCCAGGGTTAAGAGCAACATTAGATCCCCCACACTGTTGTTCAGATAGGACGGCCGGCTGATGATACGCTCAATGGTACGCGATGTCGCGAACACTCTCGCTCCCTGCTGTGTATTATACATTGGTCTAGGGAAATTAAAGTTCAGAAGAATGATTTTGGTGCCTAATTAAGTGAAACTGAGCAGAGTGCGCAGGTTTGAATCTTGCTCTGATCTGAAAGAAAATGCTTTGAAAATAATTTACTTGTTTGTATATAGTTAAGAATATATGAACTGAAGATTTCCATCCTCCGTAGCTTATCTTGCACTGTTAAGATCGCCTATCTGCAATTGAATTATATATATATATATATATATATATATATATATATATATATATATATATATATATATATATATATATATATATATATATATATATATATGTCGTGCCGAATATGTAAAACTGGTCAATTAGCAAGAACTCATTTAAAATTAAGTCCTTTCTAAAATTTTCTCTTATACGTTTAAAGATATATTTTTTTCATTAATGTTGATGTAAAAATTTATAATTTTGCACCAAAGTAACTTAGAAAACTTACCTAACCTTATTATAACAAGAACAATTTATTTTAGCCTAACCCAACTAAATATATTTTAGATTTGTTTACAATAATTTAATACTAAACAAACACAGTGAAATATATTTTTTTCGTTAGGTTCAGAATGATTTTGGCGAAATTATTGCATACACAGATTTTCACTTGTCCTATATGGCAAGACGAGCGTTGCTATTTAAGCCAAGATCGCAAGTTCTGCCTATTCGGCACGACATATACATGTATATATATATATATATATATATATATATATATATATATATATATATATATATATATATATATATATACATATATATCTTTCAACACACCGGCCGTTTCCCACCGAGGCGGGGTGGCCCAAAAGGAAAAACGAAAGTTTCTCCTTTTGCATTTAGTAATATATACAGGAGAAGGAGTTACTAGCCCCTTGCTCCTGGCATTTTAGTCGCCTCTTACAACACGCATGGCTTACGGAGGAAGAATTCTGTTCCACTTCCTCATGGAGGTAAGAGGAAATAAACAAGGACAAGAACTAGAAAGAAAACCCAGAGGGGTGTGTATATATATGCTTGTACATGTATGTGTAGTGTGACCTAAGTGTAAGTAGAAGTAGCAAGACGTACCCATAATCTTGCATGTTTATGAGACAGACAAAAGACACCAACAATCCTACCATCATGTAAAACAATTACAGGCTTTCGTTTCACACTCACTTGGCAAGACGGTAGTACCTCCCTGGGTGGTTGCTGTCCACCAACCTACTACCTGTAATATACATACATACATACATACATATATATATATATATATATATATATATATATATATATATATATATATATATATATATATATATATATATATATATATATATATATATATATATATATATATATTTATATCAGAGAGGGAGGGAGTTAGGAAATAACTTAAATTAGAAGAAATGAGTTTAATACTCGATATGATCATTTTTAAATTAAACTCTCTTCCTCCTGCTGATCACAGTGCTGCCAGGGGATAGTCTTGGAAGCCGTTATGCCAGAGGATAGTCTTGGCAACAGTCATGATAGGGAATTGTCTTGGCAAGAGCGTTGCCAGACAGTGATCTTGGTTATAGTTATTCCAGAAAATTATATTGGCAATTGTTGCCAGAGTGTGATCTTGGCAAGAGTGTTACCAGAATGTGGTCTTGGCAAGACTGTTGCCGGAGTGTGGTCTTGGTAAGAATGTTGCCAGAGTGTGGTCTTGGCAAGAGTGTTGCCAGGGTGTAGTCTTGGCAAGAGTGTTGATAGAATGTTGTTTTGGCAAGAGTGTTGCCAGAGTGTGGGCTTGGCAAGAGTGTTGCCAGAGAGTGATCTTGGCAAGAGTGTTGCCAAAATGTGGTCTTGGCAAGACTGTTGCCAGAGTGTGGTCTTGGCAAGAGTGTTGCCAGTGTGGTCTTGGCAAGACTGTTGCCAGAGTGTAGTCTTGGCAAGAGTGTTGCCAGTGTGGTCTTGGCAAGAGTGTTGCCAGAGTGTAGTCTTGGCAAGAGTGTTGCCAGAATGTGGTCTTGGCAAGAGTGTTGCCAGAGTGTGGTCTTGGCAAGAGTGTTGCCAGAATGTGGTCTTGGCAAGAGTGTTGCCAGAGTGTGGTCTTGGCAAGTGTGTTGATAGAATGTTGTTTTGGCAAGAGTGTTGCCAGAAAGTGGTCTTGGCAAGACTGTTGCCAGAGTGTAGTCTTGGCAAGACTGTTGCCAGAGAGTGTTCTTGGCAAGAGTGTTGCCAGAATGTGGTCTTGGCAAGAGTGTTACCAGAATGTGGTCTTGGCAAGAGTGTTGCCAGAGCGTAGTCTTGGCAAGAGTGTTGCCAGAATGTGGTTTTGGCAAGTGTTGCCAGAGTGTGCTCTTGGCAAGACTGTTGCCAGAGTGTGGTCTTGGCAAGAGTGTTGCCAGAGTGTGGTCTTGGCAAGAGTGTTACCAGAGTGTGGTCTTGGCAAGAGTGTTGCTAAAGTGTGCTCTTTTTAAGAGTGTTGTCAGAGTGTGGTTTTGGCAAGAGTGTTGCTAAAGTGTGCTCTTGGTAAGAGTATTGCCAAAGTGTGGTCTTGGCAAGAGTGTTGCCAGAGTGTGGTCTTGGCAAGAGTGTTGCCAGAGTGTGGTCTTGGCAAGAGTGTTGCCAGAGTGTGGTCTTGGCAAGAGTGTTGCCAGAGTGTGATCTTAGCAAGAGTGTTGGCAGAGTGTGATCTTAGGAAGAGTGTTGCCTGATGATGGCTTTGGTCTCTTTCTTGCCTCAAAGTGTTCTTGTTCCCAGTATTGCCTCTTAGAGCATCTGATCAGGAAGCGCAGCAACACTCATCAGCTGACCGTTTATGTAACATAGACTGATTTCAATTTTGAGGCAACAGAGTGTTGCTAGTTACACAGTGTTAGTAACATGGTGTTAAAGAAGTCACATGGTGTTACCATTATAGTAGTCCCATGGTGTTATGATTAGTCACATAGTGTTGCAATTAAAGCAGTCACATGATGTTAATATTATAGTCACATGATTTTAACATTATAGTCATATGGTGTTAACATAGTTAGATGTTGTTGCCATTAAAGTAGTCACATGGTGTTGCCATTAGTCACATGATGTTGCCATTAGTCACATGATGTTGCCATTAGTCACATGATGTTGCCATTAGTCACATGATGTTGCCATTAGTCACATGGTGTTGCCATTAGTCACATGATGTTGCCATTAGTCACATGGTGTTGCCATTAGTCACATGATGTTGCCATTAGTCACATGGTGTTGCCATTAGTCACATGGTGTTGCCATTAAAGTAGTCACATGATGTTGCCATTAGTCACATGGTGTTGCCATTAAAGTAGTCACATGGTGTTGCCATTAGTCACATGGTGTTGCCATTAAAGTAGTCACATGGTGTTGCCATTAGTCACATGGTGTTGCCATTAGTCACATGGTGTTGCCATTAAAGTAGTCACATGGTGTTGCCAAATGACTAAGCCTCACACTGTTGCCACATCATAATAAAATCTCTGCCGGATGAGAATTTGATAACGTGGATAAGCATTTTCACTCTCCTTAATGGTTTCATTTTGAGCCCCAATTTTCGATTCCAAGTTTTGGAAACACATAAATTCCATTTTTAGTAGTTTATAATGTCACTTTCCTCCCATTACGAAATCCATAAAAATATCTCGGCGGAATTCCTAGTCAAAACTTTTCCGAAAAACGTAAAGTTTTTTAAGTAACACGAAAATATCTATGTGGACTTTCTTTTTAGATATATGTGGGAGTTTATTACACTCTCCACGTGTTTAGTTATGTATAAATATATATATTTTCACTGCTATGACATTCATTTAGATAATTTTGTCAGCATTTTTTTCTCTCTAGTTAAAAATATGAGGGTGTTGTTAATGGGTGTTTCATGGGAGATTACAGGGTGTTGCACCAAGACTGTTTTCATCTATTAGGGAGAATACATGGCTGGGTGCCGAAGGAGATTTTATGGCTATGAACTAATGGAGCGTAAGGAAATCATATGATAGCGTAGCTAGGGAGATTATCTGGTTGTATATCTAGGGAGATTAAATGGTTGTGTATCTAAGGATATTATATGGTTGTGTACCTAGGGGAATTATGAGGTTGTAAACATATGTAAATTATATGGTTGTGTACGAAGGGAGATTATGTGGTTATATACCTAGGGAGATAATGTGGTTGTATACCTAGAAGATTGTGTGGTTGTGTACCTAGGTACATTATAAGGTTATGGACCTAGGGAGATTATGAAGTTATGTACCTGGGGAGAATATTAAATTGTGTCCACAACCCCTCGCAGCGGAGACTAAGTGGCTGAATACGGATAACTTATGTTAATCCAGCCGTACCTAGATAATGTATGAAAATAAATTGAATAAATCATATAAAATAAAATACAACAACGTTGGCGTTAAGCCAGACTGTGGAGTCACAAGCCAGACTGTGGAGTCACAAGCCAGACTGTGGAGTCACAAGCCAGACTGAGGAGTCACAAGCCAGATTGAGGAGTCACAAGCCAGACCCAGAGTCCAGCTACCAGCTCGGATGGCAGAGAGCAGTTCCTTAAGGAGAAATTTAATGTCGTAAGTCTGGTCAAGTAACTTGATTATCCAGAACCCTTCCTTACCCTTCACGTATGCTATAACTCGATTAAGTTTATGCTATAACTCGATTATTTTTATGCTATAACTCGATTATGTTTATGCTATAACTCGATTATGTTTATGCTATAACTCGATTATATTCATGCTATAACTCGATTATGTTCATGCTATAACTCGATTATGTTTATGGTATAACTCGATTATGTTTATTCTATAACTCGATTATGTTCATGCTATAACTCGATTATGTTTATGCTATAACTCGATTATGTTTATTCTATAACTCGATTATGTTCATGCTATAACTCGATTATGTTTATGGTATAACTCGATTATGTTTATGGTATAACTCGATTATGTTTATTCTATAACTCGATTATGTTCATGCTATAACTCGATTATGTTTATGGTATAACTCGATTATGTTTATTCTATAACTCGATTATGTTCATGCTATAACTCGATTATGTTTATTCTATAACTCGATTATGTTTATGCTATAACTCGATTATGTTTATTCTATAACTCGATTATGTTCATGCTATAACTCGATTATGTTTATGCTATAACTCGATTATGACAACACGGAATTAAGTAAATTTCCGTGAACATTCTTCGTATTCTGAAATTATAACTCAGAAGAAAAGAAGAAGAAACATTTTAAACAATAACCGGATTTCAGCTTTTGTGGTTAACTGGCAGTAGATTCGGGTCACAACCAAAAATACCTGGGTTCGATTAACAGGCTGGGCAGCACAAATTACAAAGAATCCTTACATGTGCTGTCCTTGTTCTCCAGCCACTTGTCCTTGTTCTCCAGCCACTTGTCCGTGTTCTCCAGCCACTTGTCCTTGTTCTCCAGCCACTTGTCCTTGTTCTCCAGCCACTTGTCCTTGTTCTCCAGCCACTTGTCCTTGTTCTCCAGCCACTTGACCTTGTTCTACAGCCACTTGTCCTTGTTCTCCAGCCACTTGTCCTTGTTCTCCAGCCACTTGTCCTTGTTCTCCAGCCACTTGTCCTTGTTCTCCAGCCACTTGTCCTTGTTCTCCAGCCACTTGTCCTTGTTCTCCAGTCACTTGTCCTTGTTCTCCAGCCACTTGTCCTTGTTCTCCAGCCACTTGTCCTTGTTCTCCAGCCACTTGTCCTTGTTCCCCAGCCACTTGTCCTTGTTCTCCAGCCACTTGTCCTTGTTCTCCAGCCACTTGTCCTTGTTCTCCAGCCACTTGTCCTTGTTCTCCAGCCACTTGACCTTGTTCTCCAGCCACTTGTCCTTGTTCTCCAGCCACTTGACCTTGTTCTCCAGCCACTTGTCCTTGTTCTCCAGCCACTTGTCCTTGTTCTCCAGCCACTTATCCTTGTTCTCCAGCCACTTGTCCTTGTTCTCCAGCAACTTGTCCTTGTTCTCCAGCCACTTGTCCTTGTTCTCCAGCCACTTGTCCTTGTTCTCCAGCCACTTGTCCTTGTTCTCCAGCCACTTGTCCTTGTTCTCCAGCCACTTGTCCTTGTTCTCCAGCCACTTGTCCTTGTTCTCCAGCCACTTGTCCTTGTTCTCCAGCCACTTGACCTTGTTCTCCAGCCACTTGACCTTGTTCTCCAGCCACTTGTCCTTGTTCTCCAGCCACTTGACCTTGTTCTCCAGCTACTTGTCCTTGTTCTCCAGCCACTTGTCCTTGTTCTCCAGCCACTTATCCTTGTTCTCCAGCCACTTGTCCTTGTTCTTCAGCCACTTGTCCTTGTTCTCCAGTCACTTGTCCTTGTTCTCCAGCCACTTTTCCTTGTTCTCCAGCCACTTGTCCTTGTTCTCCAGCCACTTGTCCTTGTTCTCCAGCCACTTGTCCTTGTTCTCCAGCCACTTGTCCTTGTTCTCCAGCCACTTGTCCTTGTTCTCCAGCTATTTGTCCTTGTTCTCCAGCCACTTGTCCTTGTTCTCCAGTCACTTGTCCTTGTTCTCCAGCCACTTGTCCTTGTTCTCCAGCCACTTGTCCTTGTTCTCCAGCCACTTGTCCTTGTTCTCCAGCCACTTGTCCTTGTTCTCCAGCTACTTGTCCTTGTTCTCCAGCCACTTGTCCTTGTTCTCCAGTCACTTGTCTTTGTTCTCCAGCCACTTGTCCATGTTCTCCAGCCACTTGTCCTTGTTCTCCAGCCGCTTGTTCTTGTTCTCCCGCCACTTGACCTTGTTCTCCAGCCACTTGTCCTTGTTCTCCAGCCACTTGTCCTTGTTCTCCAGCCACTTGTCCTTGTTCTCCAGTCACTTGTCCTTGTTCTCCAGCCACTTGTCCTTGTTCTCCAGCCACTTGTCCTTGTTCTCCAGCCACTTGTCCTTGTTCTCCAGCTACTTAATGAAGCTGGCTGACTGCTCTCAGTCATATACCTTAAATTAGGCTGAATTATAAATTGAGATGAGCAGTTCTTTATATATACATATGAACGTCAGTACCCCCACTCGGTTAGTATTCATACGTGTTGCTAACATGAATCGCTTGTACTTATATATGTTAGTAGCCTTAAATGGTAGAACCAATTGATAAAACTAGCACTTTCCCATCTAGAACCATGCAAGGATGTCTAATCATTAATCTCTATAGTATTACATCTCTAGTAAAGCTGACGATAAACCAAATTTACATTTAGAGTACCATGCACTGCACAGCGATTCACTGAAACGAAATTCTCTCGAATACGATAGTAATTCACACACACAGTGTGACTTTGTAAATGGTCCAAGTCGGACCGAAACGTCGTCGTAAGCTTCTCTTTTTTATGTGCGGGTTATTTGTGTATCGTTCCAGTCACGGTATTGTGCCTTTTTTTGTTATTTAACGATAGTAATTCCTTAGAAGACAAATACTGATGTTCTTGAAGTAACAAATCTATTTAAATAATTAAGTTAAACACTTCCAAGTTACAAGTTAATTTCTCCATAGTAACAATTAATCACTTCGAATTAAATAAAAAATCTTTCCAAGATTAGATTTTTTATTAGCAAAGTCTCGTTTGAGATCACCTTTCCTAGAATATTTTATATACAAAATGTATTAGATTGCTTTGACTCTTAAACGATGTCAGTTTTCTTCTTCATTGCTTTGCCTGCTTGATATTTCCTCCAGCTAGTCTCTCTTCATGCCAGCAGAAGGCACCCAACTAACCTCGTAATCCCGCATATTACATATCCACAGCTGATGAGAGTACTTGATCAGCATTCAAATTATCAGAAACTACATTTTCGTACAAAAATTTCGTTTCCCAAAGCCCCATGGTAATATACATTTCAAAATCCTGTTAAACTGCAAGAGACGCTAAGCCCCAGGAGTTTACATTGATCGAATCTGAGGTTAGATAAGCCGTATTTATACAGGAGATTACCTGAGTATTCACTGAGGTCAGACAAACGTGCTTATCTCATGATCCTCAGATTACAGGTCTACGCTCAATGTTGATCGCCTCGCTGAAACAATGTAATACTTTTTGGATTAAATTAATTGGAAAAAAAAACACTGGAAGCGCACTCGCTACAGTTTCGTGCAGGGAGGAGGAGGAGGAGGAGGAGGAGGAGGAGGAGGAGGAGGAGGAGGAGGAGGAGGAGGAGGAGGAGGAGGAGGAGGAGGAGGAGGCAGCTACTGTGTGCCCGGGTTATCACTCAAACTATTTGTTGCCGCTGAAAACGTTAAGAGTAAAAACACCATCATGCAAAAGGATGGAGAAATGTAAAAGCGTAAGTGCTTTCGCGTTTTCAGAACACTTCTTTCACATTGTTACATTCGCTCTTTTTATAGTGATTGTCACACACACACACACACACACACACACACACACACACACACACACACACACACACACACACACACACACACATGTGAGTGTGTGCGTGCGTGCAGACTGTTTGAATGGATATGCTCTTCCAAAAATATCCAAATCTCATACTTTTATTGCCTGAAATACCGCGGACTTAGAGAATAAAAACATCGTGAGCTTTACCAGCCAGTATAGAAATGCAAACAAGATTCCTCGAGCCGTATATATAAATACGGAAGAAGCCACGAGGCTGCATCAGAGTCAGCGTGTGAGCAGGAAACCTGAAAATATTCCGGAAAGCAATATTATTGCAGTCATTGTAAACATAAGCGAGAGAATGAGTGGATAAAGAAACAGATGTATAGAAATCAAAAGCACAGCAGCAGATTATGTTTGCCAACCGGTTGTGTTTGGGGGCTGGACGGGTGTCACGGTAAAATCATAATACTATGAGAAATAATATTTGTTATCTCATTCAGGAAACATATGCGTTTTAGTATTTTATCTGCAGACTGACAGAATATAGACACAGCGAGAAAGAGTAAAGACAGAAAGAGAAAATAAGAAAGCAATATGTAGAGCAAGAAGAAGAAGACGGGAATAAGAGAGAATGAGAAAGGAAGACAGTTTCTCTGTCTCCAATATCACAAGATTTATATATATATATATATATATATATATATATATATATATATATATATATATATATATATATATATATATATATATATATATATATATATATATATATATATATATGCAACTACCTTCTTTCATATATCAGGTATTACTTTTCATTCCCTCACAGTTTTCCTCCACAGCATTATGTTCCGTCTCTTGTCTCCTTATAAGCGATAAGTTACTTAGTGAATTTACATTAACTCAATCTTTGGCTTTTAACTATATTGCTTAAGCTACGAAATTCCAGCTAATTATTCATAATGACTTACCTTCTCAGTTTCAGTACCCAACGTTTCAGAGAGTGCAGACTTGCTCTTACTGGGTGATGTGTTGTGTTTACGGGTGCTTGTTGTAGTTTCTCACTTAAACTTTCCACAAGTACCATGCTCAGAGTTCCATTATGTATGTTACAAGCTCAGAACTGTTTACCTACTTCAGCTAACGTTAAAATCGGAAATTTGTTATTCTACCTCAACTCATTTTGCAAACTAATATCTGTTTTCCTACGTCTTGTGATTATTAACATCGAAGAGTTGTGGTTCTGCCTCATCTCATTTCACAAGCTAGGAGTTGTTAGCATCCTGTAGCTTATTTTTCAAGCTCAAGCCTATCGTCCTATCGTAACTGATTTTTTTTTTCGTCTCGGAGCAGTTAGTCTCCCATAGTTTAATTTACAAATTAGCAACTATCATTCAACCCAAGTTCATTTAATAAGCTAGCAGCTGTTATTCTGCCTCTGGTCATTGGAAAAGGCATCAGATGTTAACCTATCTCAGCTCATTTAACAAGCTAGCAGCTCTTCTCCTTCCTCAGCTTATTTCCAAGCCTGGCCCGAGCAACATCCGTATTAATGAGTTCATTTACATGTACGTACTTTAATATTAAGCAGTATATCACTCTGTTGTACTTAAGTCAATGCTCACTCCTTTGATTTCTTTTTCTTGCTGTTCTCTGTTTTTCATTTGCTCTCTTTATCGGTCTGTATTTTGCTCTCTCTTTCTCTCTCTCTCCCTCCCTTCCTCTCTAGGCCTCGTGATCGAGCCACAGGACAGACTACCTCTCTCCAGCAACCCTCAGTTCATATCACCCAAGCAAACTTGCTGCACGCTTCACATAACTCGACCAACGCTAGCCTACAGAGCTTCAAAGACAGCCGCTTCTGCCGCTGCATGCTTCCGATCGGCTTTCACTGCACGTGGAACTCACAGAAGCCCTCATCTCAACTAGTATACACACTTTCGAGTATAATGAACGACAGGGGGCATGAAGACATGAGACTATTAAAAATTTTCGATTTTTTGGGTTATACAAGGCCTTTGCCTCAAGAGCCTTTGCTGTTATTAAATGCATGTTTAGGAGTTTAGCGCAAAAAAAGGTTCGATCGAAAGAAAGGGAGGACATTTTCAATTAACTGGATCAAGAGCCCTTCACTGGCATCAATGTACCTTCCTTAAAGCGTACCTGTCCTCGTAATGAGACGAGGGCCTTTAAATACATAAAACCTGCAACCTCAGTTAAATCAATTACTAAGTTGGTTACTAAGTTAGAACTAAATGAGTTAATTGACAAGTTACTAGGTAAGATATTATGCGAGTTACTAAGTGAGTACAGACACACGAACACGCACTACCAGGAGTCCAGAATCGACCCCTTTGGACAAAAAATGGGAGAATACATGCATGCACATAATGCAAGTGTAGTTGCACGTAGAGCACCTACCGACAGATATAAGTGTATAAGTAGACACATAAAAGGGTAACACTCCCCACCCGAGGGGCCAACGCCGGGTCACCATCTGGAAAAGACCCGGACCGGGAGAAGACGCCGAACCTACTACAGGTACATAAAAGGGAATAAATTTGCATGAATTTACAACGCTTCAGCTTGCAGTTCCCGAGACATTTTTATCCCTGGTTGTCGAGTCTGCCTGAAGAGACATGTCACGAGTTAGCAAATGTGTGAAGCTATTGATAATAAATTGCAGTTATCACCGCCAAAAATAAAATTATATCAATGATAAAAATTAATTTAATAATAATAAAAACGAAAAAAAATATCAATAGCAGTAAGAAAATAAAAATAAAAATTCATATAATAATAACAACACATACATATGTTTTATATATATGTACACCCTGAGGGTCTTATTTCTCTAGCGTATTTATGCTCAGGGATGAAGTATAAATATTTGGCGGTGAGAAGGTTCCCGTACAGCCTCAACGCCATAGGGCAGCGATTGCCTTTAAACTCCATTAACTGTCCAAATTTAAAATTAAATATAATAAAAACATTTTATAATGTGCATCTCTGATTATATGAGAAAACAACAATGGAAGGAGAAGCTGATCAATAACACAACGTTGCCAACCAGTTGTTAGGAAATACTCTCAGAGATATAAGAATGCTTAGGTACTGTGAGTGTGGTTGACCGCACCGTGGGTACTGTGTGGCTGACTGCACCGTGGGTACTGTGTGGCTGACTGCACCGTGGGTACTGTGTGGCTGACTGCACCGTGGGTACTGTGTGGTTGACCGCACCGTGGGTACTGTGTGGTTGACCGCACCGTGGGTACTGTGTGACTGACTGTACCGTGGGTACTGTGTGACTGACTGTACCGTGGGTACTGTGTGACTGACTGTACCGTGGGTACTGTGTGGCTGACTGTACCGTGGGTACTGTGTGGCTGACTGTACCGTGGGTACTGTGTGACTGACTGCACCGTGGGTACTGTGTGACTGACTGTACCGTGGGTACTGTGTGGCTGACTGTACCGTGGGTACTGTGTGGCTGACTGTACCGTGGGTACTGTGTGGCTGACTGTACCGTGGGTACTGTGTGGCCGACTGTACCGTGGGTACTGTGTGGCTGACTACACCGTGGGTACTGTGTGGCTGACTGTACCGTGGGTACTGTGTGGCTGACTACACCGTGGGTACTGTGTGGCTGACTGTACCGTGGGTACTGTGTGACTGACTGTACCGTGGGTACTGTGTGGCTGACTGTACCGTGGGTACTGTGTGACTGACTGTACCGTGGGTACTGTGTGGCTGACTGTACCGTGGGTACTGTGTGACTGACTGTACCGTGGGTACTGTGTGGCTGACTACACCGTGGGTACTGTGTGGCTGACTGTACCGTGGGTACTGTGTGGCTGACTGTACCGTGGGTACTGTGTGGCTGACTGTACCGTGGGTACTGTATGGCTGACTGTACCGTGGGTACTGTGTGGCCGACTGTACCGTGGGTACTGTGTGGCTGACTACACCGTGGGTACTGTGTGGCTGACTGTACCGAGGGTACTGTGTGGCTGACTACACCGTGGGTACTGTGTGGCTGACTGTACCGTGGGTACTGTGTGGCTGACTGTACCGTGGGTACTGTGTGGCTGACTTCACCGTGGGTACTGTGTGGCTGACTGTACCGTGGGTACTGTGTGGCCGACTGTACCGTGGGTACTGTGTGGCTGACTACACCGTGGGTACTGTGTGGCTGACTGTACCGTGGGTACTGTGTGGCTGACTACACCGTGGGTACTGTGTGGCTGACTGTACCGTGGGTACTGTGTGACTGACTGTACCGTGGGTACTGTGTGGCTGACTGTACCGTGGGTACTGTGTGACTGACTGTACCGTGGGTACTGTGTGGCTGACTGTACCGTGGGTACTGTGTGACTGACTGTACCGTGGGTACTGTGTGGCTGACTGTACCGTGGGTACTGTTAGGCTGACTGTACCGTGGGTACTGTGTGGCTGACTACACCGTGGGTACTGTGTGGCTGACTGTACCGTGGGTACTGTGTGGCTGACTGTACCGTGGGTACTGTGTGGCTGACTGTACCGTGGGTACTGTGTGGCTGACTGTACCGTGGGTACTGTGTGGCCGACTGTACCGTGGGTACTGTGTGGCTGACTACACCGTGGGTACTGTGTGGCTGACTGTACCGTGGGTACTGTGTGGCTGACTACACCGTGGGTACTGTGTGGCTGACTGTACCGTGGGTACTGTGTGGCTGACTGTACCGTGGGTACTGTGTGGCTGACTTCACCGTGGGTACTGTGTGGCTGACTGTACCGTGGGTACTGTGTGGCTGACTGCATCGTGGGTACTGTGTGGCTGACTGTACCGTGGGTACTGTGTGGCTGACTGCACCATGGGTACTGAGTGGCTGACTGCACCGTGGTTACTGTATGGCTGACTGCATCGTGGGTACTGTGTGACTGACTGCACCGTGGGTACTGTGCGGCTGACTGTACCGTGGGTACTGTGAGGCTGACTGTACCGTGGGTACTGTGTGACTGACTGCACCATGGGTACTGTGTGACTGACTGCACCATGGGTACTGTGTGGCTGACTGCACCGTGGTTACTGTGTGGCTGACTGCACCGTGGTTACTGTGTGGCTGACTGTACCGTGGGTACAGTGTGGCCGACTGCACCGTGGGTACTGTGTGGCTGACTGCACCGTGGGTACGGTGTGGCTGACTGCACCGTCGGTACTGTGTGGCTGACTGCACCGTGGGCACTGTGTGGCTGACTGCACCGTGGGTACTGTGTGACTGACTGTACCGTGGGTACTGTGAGGCTGACTGTACCGTGGGTACTGTGTGACTGACTGCACCATGGGTACTGTGCGGCTGACTGCACCGTGGGTACTGTGTGGCTGACTGTACCGTGGGTACTGTGAGGCTGACTGTACCGTGGGTAATGTGTGACTGACTGTACCGTGGGTACTGTGTGGCCGACTGCACCGTGGTTACTGTATGGCTGACTGCACCGTGGGTACTGTGTGACTGACTGCACCGTGGGTACTGTCCGGCTGACTGCACCGTGGGTACTGTGTGGCTGACTGCACCGTGGGTACTGTGTGGCTGACTGCACCGTGGGTACTGTGTGGCTGACTGCACCGTGGGTACTGTGTGGCTGACTGTACCGTGGGTACTGTGTGGCTGACTGCACCGTGGGAACTGTGTGGCTGACTGCATCGTGGGTACTGTGTGGCTGACTGCACCGTGGGTACTGTGTGGCTGACTGTACCGTGGGTACTGTGTGACTGACTTCACCGTGGGTACTGTGTGGCTGACTGCACGGTGGGTACCCTGAGAGTAGACCACTGCACCGTGGGTACTGTGAGTGTGAACTACTGCGCAGCGGGTATTGTTAGTGTGGACCACTGCACTGCGGGTACTGTGAGTGTGGACCACTGCACCGTGGGTAATGTAAGTGTGGACCACTGCACCGCGGGTACTGTGAGTGTAGACTACTGCACCGCGGGTAATGTGAGTGTGGACCACTGCACCGCGGGTATGAGTGTAGACTACTGCACCGCGGATATTGTGAGTGTAGACTACTGCACTGCGGTTACTGTGTGTGTGGACCACTGCACCGCGGGTACTGTGAGTGTGGACCACTGCACCGCGGGTACTGTGAGTGTGGACCACTGCACCGCGGGTACTGTGAGTGTGGACCACTGCACCCCGGGTACTGTGAGTGTGGACCACTGCACCGCGGGTACTGTGAGTGTGGACCACTGCACCGCGGGTACTGTGAGTGTGGACCACTGCACCGCGGGTACTGTTAGTGTGGACCACTGCACCGCGGGTACTGTGAATATGGACTATTGCACCGCGGGTACTGTGAGTGTGGACTACTGCACCGCAGGTACTGTGAGTGTGGACCACTGCACCGCGGGTACTGTGACTGTGGACTCCTGCACCACGGGTATTGTGAGTGTAGATCACTGCACTGCGGGTATTGTGTGTGTGGACCACTGCACCGCGGGTACTGTGAGAGTGAACCACTGAACCGCAGGTTCTGTGAGTGTGGACCACTGCATCGCGGGTAATGTGTGTGTGGACCACTGCACCGTGGGTACCGTGAGTGTGAACCATTGAACCGCAGGTACTGTGAGTGTGAACCACTCCACCGCAGGTACTGTGTGTGTGTACCACTGCACCGCGGGTACTGTGATTGTGAACCACTGCACCGCGGGTACTGTGATTGTGGACCACTGCACCGCGGGTACTGTGATTGTGAACCACTGCACCGCGGGTACTGTGAGTGGAAATCTGCGTCGAGTTCCTTCATACGTGAGAACTTAAGATAGCAAATATGTTCAGTGTACAAACACTAAGAGATACTCTTCTTTCAGTGTACTTATCCTTATTACTAAAATCAAAATTGTTGTTTTACTAGGCCTAACACCGTTCGACTAGGCATTGGCCACCAGCGCAGCATATCACCTGCTCTGCACTAGTCAAGAGTACTTTACATCCATTCAACAAAAATTAAAGATAACTCTCACTGTATATGTACCCTGAGATATACATATCTCTCGGTGTACATATCTTGAAAACAATAAAAATATATTTAAGAAATAATTTCACGGTACTCATATGCTCTGAAACAGAGTACATACCAATATTATGTTAATCAAGAAGTCAAGTTTAAATTTAAACTCATTGAAATGCTAGAACTTTCAGGTTCAGTAATAACTTCTGCAGGATTTATCCAGGTAAGTCTCCTTCCAGCTGGCTAAGTTCGTCATTTTTCGGATTTTCAACTACGATCATAGTGGATCGGACCAACAAACGACGACTGGTAGACTGAGACCAGCAGACTGGCAGACTCCGACTAGAAGATTGGCAGACCCCTACCTTCAGACTGGTAGACCCCGACCTTCAGACTGGTAGACCCCGACCTTCAGACTGGCAGACCCCGACCTTCAGACTGGTGGACCCCGAGTAGAAGACTGGTAGGCCCGGACTAGAAGGCTGACAGACTGCGACCTTCAGACTGGCAGACCCCGACCTTCAGACTGGTAGACGCCGACCAGAAGACTGACAGACCCCGACGAGAAGACTGGCAGACTGCGACTAGAAAACACTCAACTTTTTGTTCTGTGTAACATTCAAGCTCAACGTCCCTCATAAAACATCCAGATGACGGAGTGATATTAACATTAAATCCGAATATTTCTCAAATGTTGAGGAAAATGCTTTAAAAGATACCTCGATAATTACGTTAATATTAAAGCTCAGTTTATACCAAAGTCGTAAACCCGTGTATTGCATGACAGCAGCCAGCATAGTCCACGCAACACAGGGAAGATAGCCCAGTCTACGCAACACAGCAACCTCCACGGTTCACGCAACACAGCAACCCGCACAGTACACGCAACACAGCAACCCGTACGGTTCACGCAACGCAGCAATCCGTACGGTTCACGCAACACAGCAATCCGCACTGTTCACGCAACACAGCAACCCGCAGGGTTCACGCCACACGAAAACCACCACGATCCACTCAACACAAAAACAGTCCTCGCAACACAGAAATTAGTCCGGTCAACACAACACGGAAGCCGGAACGGCCCATGCAACATGGAGAAGTAAGCAACGAATACGACGCAACATAAATAACATCTACAACGTTTAGGCAGAGCAGAAACTTCCCAAGAGTCAAGGACGCAAAACAACGTCTTTTTGTTACCAGGAGAAACTTTCATTTACTGCCAGCGACTGTGATAAAAATACGATCATCTTCACCACTCGAGTCAGTTATCGTGACAATGATTGCTTTTCAGTGTATTCTTCAGCTCTCACTACTACTTAGACTCTTTGTTTTTTTTTAAATTAAGGTCTTTTTTCATTACCTCTTCAGAAAGCTCTACTATTTCTGCTCTCAAGACTTATTGATTAAAAGATTAAATAGCTTTTTCTTTTAGATTCTGATGCTTAATTTCTTTTTTGTTTCAGTGGAAATGAAATCTAGGATTTGTGTATTCTTCTTCTTCATATTGTTATTATTATTATTATAATTATAATTATTATTATTATTATTATTATTATTATTATTATTATTATTATTATTATTATTATTACAAATATTATTATAATTAATACATTTAGGGGAAACGCTAAAACCATTGGATCATATAAATCCTGGAGATTGGGACGAAATTAGGTTATCTCCAAGGAAGGGAAGAACAACCTATTTTCTCTGTACCAAGAGTCCTTCACCGGCGTCAAGGAACCTCTCACGATAGATGGGCCAGTAGACCTTCTGCAGTGTTCCTCCATTCTTATGCTCTTATGTGATCAACGAAGAGAGCATAAGAAAACCAATTCATTAAGCCGAAAGCTGAATATCGAATCTCATTTTATTCCCCTCCCCCCCCCCCCCCCAAAAAAAAAAAAACGCCCCGCTACACGTATTCATATTGACACGTTGCTGGATTTTTTAAAGTGATCACAGTGTGTTCGTCGGGGAAAATGTGAACTGAGTAGAATAAAAATATTAAGCGCTCTTCCTAGACGGAGAGTAAGGACAATGACTTCGATTCCTCACGTTGATGGGGATAAAATATTTGTCCCTATATCGTCGTCACTGCATATATATATATATATATATATATATATATATATATATATATATATATATAATATATATATATATATATATATATATAATATATATATATATATATATAGGTAGTAGGTTGGTAGACAGCAACCACCCAGGGAAGTACTACCGTCCTGCCAGATGACTGTGAAACAAAAACCTGTAACTGTTTTGCGTGATGGTAGGATTGCTGGTTTCTTTTTCTGTCTCATAAACACGCTAGATAGCAGGGATATCCTGCTACTCCTACTTACACTTTGGTCACACTTCACAGACACGCACATGCATATATATATACATACATCTAGGTTTTTCTCCTTTTTCTAAATAGCTCTTGTTCTTCTTTATTTCTTCTATTATCCATGGGGAAGTGGAAAAGAATCTTTCCTCCGTAAGTCATGCGTGTCGTATGAGACGACTAAAATGCCGGGAGCAATGGGCTAGTAACCCCTTCTCCTGTAGACATTTACTAAAAAAGAGAAGAAGAAAAACTTTATAAAACTGGGATGCTTAAATGTGCGTGGATGTAGTGCGGATGACAAGAAACAGATGATTGCTGATGTTATGAATGAAAAGAAGTTGGATGTCCTGGCCCTAAGCGAAACAAAGCTGAAGGGGGTAGGAGAGTTTCAGTGGGGGGAAATAAATGGGATTAAATCTGGAGTATCTGAGAGAGTTAGAGCAAAGGAAATGTTAAATGATCAGTTATGGAAGGAGAAAAGAGAATATGAATGTGTAAATTCAAGAATTATGTGGATTAAAGTGAAGGTTGGATGCGAGAAGTGGGTCATAATAAGCGTGTATGCACCTGGAGAAGAGAGGAATGCAGAGGAGAGAGAGAGATTTTGGGAGATGTTAAGTGAATGTAAAGGAGCCTTTGAACCAAGTGAGAGAGTAATTGTGGTAGGGGACCTGAATGCTAAAGTAGGAGAAACTTTTAGAGAGGGTGTGGTAGGTAAGTTTGGGGTGCCAGGTGTAAATGATAATGGGAGCCCTTTGATTGAACTTTGTATAGAAAGGGGTTTAGTTATATGTAATACATATTTTAAGAAAAAGAGGATAAATAAGTATACAAGATATGATGTAGGGCGATATGATGTAGTTTGTTGGATTATGTATTGGTAGATAAAAGACTGTTGAGTAGACTTCAGGATGTACATGTTTATAGAGGGGCCACAGATATATCACATCATTTTCTAGTTGTAGCTACACTGAGAGTAAAAGGTAGATGGGATACAAGGAGAATAGAAGCATCAGGGAAGAGAGAGGTGAAGGTTTATAAACTAAAAGAGGAGGCAGTTAGGGTAAGATATAAACAGCTATTGGAGGATAGATGGGCTAATGAGAGCATAGGCAATGGGGTCGAAGAGGCATGGGGTAAGTTTAAAAATGTAGTGTTAGAGTGTTCAGCAGAAGTTTGTGGTTACAGGAAAGTGGGTGCAGGAGGGAAGAGGAGCGATTGGTGGAATGATGATGTAAAGAGAGTAGTAAGGGAGAAAAAGTTAGCATATGAGAAGTTTTTACAAAGTAGAAGTGATGCAAGGAGGGAAGAGTATATGGAGAAAAAGAGAGAGGTTAAGAGAGTGGTGAAGCAATGTAAAAAGAGAGCAAATGAGAGAGTGGGTGAGATGTTATCAACAAATTTTGTTGAAAATAAGAAAAAGTTTTGGAGTGAGATTAACAAGTTAAGAAAGCCTAGAGAACAAATGGATTTGTCAGTTAAAAATAGGAGAGGAGAGTTATTAAATGGAGAGTTAGAGGTATTGGGAAGATGGAGGGAATATTTTGAGGAATTGTTAAATGTTGATGAAGATAGGGATGCTGTGATTTCGTGTATAGGGCAAGGAGGAATAACATCTTGTAGGAGTGAGGAAGAGCCAGTTGTGAGTGTGGGGGAAGTTCGTGAGGCAGTAGGTAAAATGAAAGGGGGTAAGGCAGCCGGGATTGATGGGATAAAGATAGAAATGTTAAAAGCAGGTGGGGATATAGTTTTGGAGTGGTTGGTGCAATTATTTAATAAATGTATGGAAGAGGGTAAGGTACCTAGGGATTGGCAGAGAGCTTGCATAGTTCCTTTGTATAAAGGCAAAGGGGATAAAAGAGAGTGCAAAAATTACAGGGGGATAAGTCTGTTGAGTATACCTGGTAAAGTGTATGGTAGAGTTATAATTGAAAGAATTAAGAGTAAGACGGAGAATAGGATAGCAGATGAACAAGGAGGCTTTAGGAAAGGTAGGGGGTGTGTGGACCAGGTGTTTACAGTGAAACATATAAGTGAACAGTATTTAGATAAGGCTAAAGAGGTCTTTGTGGCATTTATGGATTTGGAAAAGGCGTATGACAGGGTGGATAGGGACACAATGTGGCAGATGTTGCAAGTGTATGGTGTAGGAGGTAGGTTACTGAAAGCAGTGAAGAGTTTTTACGAGGATAGTGAGGCTCAAGTTAGAGTATGTAGGAAAGAGGGAAATTTTTTTCCCAGTAAAAGTAGGCCTTAGAGAAGGATGTGTGATGTCACCGTGGTTGTTTAATATATTTATAGATGGGGTTGTAAGAGAAGTAAATGCGAGGGTCTTGGCAAGAGGCGTGGAGTTAAAAGATAAAGAATCACACACAAAGTGGGAGTTGTCACAGCTGTTCTTTGCTGATGACACTGTGCTCTTGGGAGATTCTGAAGAGAAGTTGCGGAGATTGGTGGATGAATTTGGTAGGGTGTGCAAAAGAAGAAAATTAAAGGTGAATACAGGAAAGAGTAAGGTTATGAGGATAACAAAAGATTAGGTGATGAAAGATTGGATATCAGATTGGAGGGAGAGAGTATGGAGGAGGTGAACATATTCAGATATTTGGGAGTGGACGTGTCAGCGGATGGGTCTATGAAAGATGAGGTGAATCATAGAATTGATGAGGGAAAAAGAGTGAGTGGTGCACTTAGGAGTCTGTGGAGACAAAGAACTTTGTCCTTGGAGGCAAAGAGGGGAATGTATGAGAGTATAGTTTTACCAACGCTCTTATATGGGTGTGAAGCGTGGGTGATGAATGTTGCAGCGAGGAGAAGGCTGGAGGCAGTGGAGATGTCATGTCTGAGGGCAATGTGTGGTGTGAATATAATGCAGAGAATTCGTAGTTTGGAAGTTAGGAGGAGGTGCGGGATTACCAAAACTGTTGTCCAGAGGGCTGAGGAAGGGTTGTTGAGGTGGTTCGGACATGTAGAGAGAATGGAGCGAAACAGAATAACTTCAAGAGTGTATCAGTCTGTAGTGGAAGGAAGGCAGGGTAGGGGTCGGCCTAGGAAAGGTTGGAGGGAGGGGGTAAAGGAGGTTTTGTGTGCGAGGGGCTTGGACTTCCAGCAGGCATGCATGAGCGTGTTTGATAGGAGTGAATGGAGACAAATGGTTTTTAATACTTGACGTGCTGTTGGAGTGTGAGCAAAGTAACATTTATGAAGGGATTCAGGGAAACCGGCAGGCCGGACTTGAGTCCTGGAGATGGGAAGTACAGTGCCTGCACTCTGAAGGAGGGGTGTTAATGTTGCAGTTTAAAAACTGTAGTGTAAAGCACCCTTCTGGCAAGACAGTGATGGAGTGAATGATGGTGAAAGTTTTTCTTTTTCGGGCCACCCTGCCTTGGTGGGAATCGGCCAGTGTGATAATAAAATAATATATATATATATATATATATATATATATATATATATATATATATATATATATATATATATATATATATATATATATATGTCGTGCCGAATAGGCAGAACTTGCGATCTTGGCTTGAATAGCAACGATCATCTTGCCATATAGGACAAGCGAAAATTTGTGAATGTAATAATTTCGCCAAAATCATTCTGAACCTAAAGAAAAAAATAAATTTCATTGTGTTCGTTTAGTATTAAATTATTGTAAATAAATTTAAAACATATTTTGTTGGGTTAGGCTAAAATAAATTGCTCTTGTTATAACAAGGTTAGGTGAGTTTTCTAAGTTCCTTTTGGTGCAAAATTAAAAATTTTTACATTAACATTAATGAAAAAAATATATCTTTAAACGTATAAGAGAAAATTTTGGAAAGGACTTAATTTTAAATGAGTTCTTGCTAATTGACCAGTTTTGCATATTCGGCACGACATATATATATATATATATATATATATATATATATATATATATATATATTGTAAAATGATATTGGTTTCTTGTCTCAAAGACAGGGAATAAATATCATTATACAATATCACATGATTTTTTTTCATGAGAATAATCAGGATATGAGATAATCGTCACCTCGAAGAGTTATCACCTGACACTGATACATCTTACTGGGAACGAGTTTTAATTGATCTTTACTTATTTGAAATTTAACAGTTCAATTTCTGAATGTTTTCCAGGTCGTTCTTAGCTAACCTTCCTCTACACAAAGACATTAAGTGTCTCTTCTAATAAATATGCAAGAGAGAGAGAGAGAGAGAGAGAGAGAGAATGCAGGTCAGCGGGCAGACTAGTGGGACATGCTTGGTCATAAGGATTATTCAACCATACATAACCACATTACCCCTGCCTAATGGTTCGTGCATAACAAGATGTCTTCTGCACATTTTCCCATGGGAATCCACGTAGAATGATAATATTAACTTATTGCATATAAGGGAACTGGTAAGTTTGTTTAACATAATGCTGGAAAAATACATGTGGATGACTAGACGGTGCCGTTGTGTCTGGGGCCATCACCACAACTGTGGTTCCTTTCCTGTTACAGTTCCTTGGAAGCAGCGTCTATCGTTATTGCTACGGCTGTTACCGAAAAGCGGATTCTTTCTTGATGCTCGGTGAATATATTTTATATATAAATTTGTATCGTTAGTGTTGTGTTGAAATAATGAACATTCATAACATAGAAGCAGCTTCTCATTATGCAATGACGGAGTTCCGTTGGCATGAGTCACCTCACTACTCGTTAATACGATAGATGATAAAGGGACAACATACAAAATAACTGTCTTGAGAATACTGATGATGCAATGTGTAATCTTTGAGTAAATCTTCTTCATTCGTGTTTATTTTCGTCTCACTTTTGTTTCTAGTATTTTTTATTGTTTCCTTATCATTCCATTTTATCTTTCTTTGTTTCTACCTTTCCAAATCATCTCTTGATTAATGCTCCTTATCATTATCTCTATGTTTCTTGATGTCTCTCTTATCAGGATGTTTCTTGCGTCTCTGCCCTTCCTCTGTTATTTACATTTCATCTTATCCTGGTTTATCACTCTCTCTTCTCATTATGCTTCATCAGTTCTGGCTTCCCAATTCACTCTGCTCTCACTAAGATGTTATTTTTTTCCTTTTGTCTTTATAATCATCCTTTGTTTCATCCGCGGCTTTTTCTCCTATTGTACACTTGCTTCACTTAGACCTCTTTCCTTTGTAAGATTTCCTTTGACATTTCGAGCACCACCTCCGACCTTTCCCGCACCACGTCTGGCATTTCCAGCATCACCCCTGACATTTCTTGCGTCACTTCCGGCCTTTCCAACATCCTTGTGACCTTTTCAGCAGCACCCTAACCTTTTCCGGCATTTCCAATTACAGTTTCTGCTCTTACCCTTGTCATTTAAGGTACGACGCCCTTTCTAACGCTTTAACATTTCCAACATCAACCCGTCGCCTTCCGACACCACCCCTTCTTTCCAGTACTTCCGGTCTTTCCAACATCACCTCTCCTGACATATCTCTATTTTACCCCAGTGCATTCCAGCATAAATTCTCTTTTCCATATTAACCTCAAGCTTTCCAAAATCCCAACATTTTTTTCTGAGCACTCACCCTTATCCCCATTACCTTCTTTCCAGCACAACCCAATTGCTTTCCGACTCCCTCCTCACCTTTTCAATTTCACCCTCACCACTTTCAGGGCCACCCCTACAAAAAATAAATTTCTGTATCATTTACATTTCTTTACATAAATGCCTCAGTCAAATGCTTTCTCCCCTTGTTTTATTATCCTTTTTTTTTCTCCCGTCCCACCTTTCCTTTACATTTACCGCCCCACAGAGAGTGCTTCAGGAGGACCCTAAAGTCGACTTGGTCACAGCGATGGAATTCGTGCCAATTTCTTGCGGTAAATGTGTTGGCTTCCATCCACATTTTAACTCCTTTCCCTCTACTTGCTCTATTTTTTTTTCTTTTCCTCTGCTTTTTTATGGTTTTCCTCTACTTGCTCTGTTACAGTCATTCTGTCTCTTTGCTCTATTACTGATTTCCTCCCTCTAATTGCTCTCCCTCTGGCTTTCCTCTCTATTTGCTCTCTTATTGCCTTTCCCTCTATTCGTTCTGTTACTGGCTTTCAGTCTTACTGGCTTTCACTGTTACTGGCTTTCACTGTTACTGGCTTTCACTGTTACTGGCTTTCACTGAATCTGTCATGTATATATCCTGGACAAGGACTGTTAATTATTATTACGGCATCAGTAGTATGTATTACGCCATAAGGCATCGTGGCACCAATAGCAGGTGCATTATGGCATCAATAACACTTACGTGTGCTGTAACACTGCAGTGTGGTGTCAGTGGCAGGTGTGCTGCAACACTGCATTGTGGTATCAGTAGCAGGTGTGCTGTAACACTGCAGTGTGGCATCAGTAGCAGGTGTGCTGTAACACTGCAGTGTCCTATCATTAGCAAGTGTGCTGTAACTGCAGTGTGGCATCAGTAGCAGGTGTGCTGCAACACTGCAGTGTGGCATCATTAGCAAGTGTGCTGTAGCACTGCATTGTAGCATCATTAGCAGGTGCCTCAACACATAACATCAAGGCCTGGTGTGCAGTCACAAGGGATCACCTCATTTTCCTAGCACTGCAGCAAATCTGACACATTGCATCAAGCCTAGATAATTTAAGCCCCTTTGGAATGCTTCCAAGATTGCTGATATTTATTCATCTTTCAAATGATAAAATCTTGTGTCAGGTTCCATGCTCTGAGGACTTGGATTTCACTAAAATATAGAGATAAAGTGAATGAACCACACGAGATTTTTTCCTTCGCATATAAATAACAGCTGGACATTGGAGATTTTCTGGTTTGTTCTCTTGACAATAAATAATTGAGGACCAGTTTGTATAGATCTGCCGAAGGATTTGGCAGATCTAGGTAAAATTACGTTGGTTATTTATGACTGTACTGTATCTAATTTAACGGTAAGGTTCTGAGGTAGCTTTCTAGCATTTAAGTCCGTTTACTTTGTAACTAGATTTTTAACAATGGTTATAAATGACCATAATTTTTAAAGGGGTGGACCGGTAAGCCAGCGGAAGGCCTCGGTCAGATGACCAAAATCTCCAAAGGCGGGTCATCATCTGACTAAGACCCGCGTCAGGAAACATTTGTCCTGTTTCCTGACGAACCTTACCTAACCTAACCTTTGTAACTAGACATAATACATATATGTATTCAAGATTTGCATGCAGGTATATATACCAAATATTCTTGCTAGTAATACATGCAGATGATAATAAATTTAAAAACATGTTACATAATCTTTACATAAATGAAAAAGGGACAAAATTTCAAATATTATTTAAGGACATTATACGAATTCGCGTCTGGTTAATGTTTATGCAAACACGTCAAAATAAGTTTATTCTTCCCTGCAATGGTTTCATATCTGAAATCAGTCGAGAGGTGAAAGAGGATAAATGCGAAATTTCTTCCATGTTGAAAACTATGCATAATTCATCAACAAAAATGATTATGATACACTGAACTAATAATATGGGATCAAGCAGAAGCTCTAGTGGTATATTGATAATCACATCACAGCGACAGACACTACAGTTTTATTTTTAATTTCTCGTGGAAAAAATTGTCTGAAGGAAAATGTTGATGATCTTCCCTCGGCGTTTTTTTTTTTTCTTAATATAGGCGCTTAATTTAATTTATTACTCAAAATGGGGTTATTTGCCTTGTACTAGGTAAAGCTGGTTGATGCTTGATGGAAGTGATGATAGATGGTCGACAATTCTACAGAGTAATGTTAGAGTTATTTTCTATAGATCCATACCTTTCCCCCTTCCAGCTTTCTCTCTCTCTCTCTCTCTCTCTCTCTCTCTCTCTCTCTCTCTCTCTCTCTCTCTCTCTCTCTCTCTCTCTCTCTCTCTCTCTCTCTCTCTCTCTCTCTCTCCCTCTCTCTCTCTCTCTTTCTCTCTCTCTCTCTCTCTCTCTCTCTCTCTCTCTCTCTCTCTCTCTCTCTCTCTCTCTCTCTCTCTCTCTCTCTCTCTCTCTCTCTTGTTATTCTAACTACCTCCCTGGGATAAAGAGAATGGAATACACCTCCATTACACGAGATCATCTCATGAATACAGAGGATTTTGACTTGATATATTAAGGCTTCCTTGGTCCTCTTGATATCAGAATATATGCATGTATACTTGTTTTAATGTGGTCAATGTTATCACATGTCTTGATGTCGATAGTTTTAGTTTCTTTCTCTTATTAAAAGTGATATCATGAAACATCCATTTATTGGAGTACAGAAGATATTTCCTTCTCTCTTGTTCCATTTTCCTGTCATCCTCCCCCATCACATTTCCCCTACGCCACACCCAGCTGCCTCCTACTACACATTCCACTCTCTCTACCACACATCCTACTTGCTCTACTCCTGTCAACTACTGAATATGTCGCCAACACTTCCTCCCTCCCTTTAAATTCATTCCCATCTTAAACCAGGACTAAATTATAAACTGCGTATACATATGGGCAATGTAGATTAAATTCATAGCACGCGAAATGAATTTTGTTGAGTGGAAAGCATACTATTGCACGAGAGTGCAGCTTTAGTGCAGTATTTTATAGCACTGACTCGGGTCTTGGGAGCTCATAATAATAGTTTTTATAAACACACTAATGGCGATGGCCATTTACAGGCGCTCATAACTCGTCGCTGAAGTAGCGCTTTGCTAATACAGCAGGAAAA
Organism: Cherax quadricarinatus; assembly: GCF_038502225.1. Classification (NCBI taxonomy): domain Eukaryota; kingdom Metazoa; phylum Arthropoda; class Malacostraca; order Decapoda; family Parastacidae; genus Cherax; species Cherax quadricarinatus. The sequence goes on along the minus strand of NC_091301.1, from coordinate 17,785,904 downwards.
ATATCTCGATCTATAGTCATGTCAATTTTTATCATTACTGAACACTACAAAATTGAGGACAGTATGATTAATAACACAACAACTGAATAAAAGATACATGTTACAGAACAAGCTTTAAAGGGTGTCTCAATAAAAACTATATATATATATATATATATATATATATATATTATTATATATATATATATATATATATATATATATATATATATATATATATATATATATATATATATATATATATAAATGAAATCACGAAACAAGTGATTTTGAATCAGTAACATAATTGAGGCTTGGCCAGGACTCGATCCTGCGCTCCCATGACCAACGCTGTGTGAAATGAACAAAGTGCACATTCCTCTATCCACTTGACCATCATTCTTTAACACCAGGTGCTCAGCAGTACTGCTGAGAAGTACACACTCAGCGTGTACACTATGAGAATCACAAGAAATTCTTAGTTCTTCCACATGGTGACGTAGTCGACAAAACTACCCAGGCTCTTGCTTAGAGCAACTTAAACGTGGGTAACATAGCCACTACTTCTAACATGATAAAGCCAAGAAGCGACCCTCTATTTCTCATTGTTTCCTAGGCTAGATTCTACGCCATTCCTTATAGACAATGTGAAGAAAAATATATAGAAATTGGGAAGAACCTATCAATCATTCTTGGTGAACCCAAGTATGCATGTATTAGGGACGACTAGAACAATGCTTTGTCCACAGGGACACCAAAAGTCACCTCGTGAACTGGAGACTCCCAATTAGTCTTCGCTGAAGCTTCGATGCTTAGAAGCCTTATTTAATGGTTTTTCTAGAATATTAAACAGAAAACAGGTAGCTATAGCATCTGCACGTGATCTGTACATACTCTGCTTCATGTTATTTATGTATCATTTAGAATGAACAAGGTCCAGGGAGCGAAACGTTTCTTATTAAACTGTTTAAAATGTTTACACGTAAAGCGAGAACGGTGTATCATAATTCACACCTGGAAAATTTTGGAGGAGATGGTACCAAATCTGCACACTGAAATCATTTCGTATGAACGTGAGAAACTTGACAAACAGTGCAAAATATCTCCATTATAAAAGAAGGGAAAACAGGGGAGCTATGAGCAAATTGAAAGAGAACTCGAAAAGCGTCAGAGGTCAATGACTTTTTATCGCCCTTCCTTCGTGCATAAGAGAAATTTCCAACAATCCTCTTGATCAGTCGGTCTCTGGTACGTACGCTGGATTGAGTGCGGTCACTGCCAACAGCTTGGTCGATCAAGCCAGCAACTAGAAGATCTGGTCTGGGACCGGACGGAGGGGCGACGGGCCCAGGAAAGGTGGTAAGGTAAGGTATACACATGTTTTTCCCCAGTTTGTTGGTATCATATATCTAATTGTTATCAATCAGCGAGCTGTTGGAAAGTGAGCAAGGTAACATTTATGAAGGAATTTAGGAAAGAGAAATGGTTATAACTATGGCCATAATTTTTAAAGGGGTGGACCGGTAAGCCAGCGGAAGGCCTCGGTCAGATGACCAAAAGCTCCAACAGTGGGTCATCATATGACTAAGACCAGAGTCAGGAAACACTTGTCTGTTTCCTGACAAACCTTACCTAACCTAAGGAATTTAGGAAAATCGGTTAGTCGGACTTGAATCCTGAAGGAGAGACGTATATTGCCTTCATACTGCAGGAGGTGGGGGAGGGGAGGTGTTATAATTCGGAGGGTCATTTGAATTACGATGTCTGGCAAAACAGCTACTGAATGAATGATGGTGAATGTCATTTTTTTGAGGTAAAGGGTCACCTATATGGATGGGAGACAACTGCTACGGGGAAAAAATATTTTGTATAAATGAGTCGCACCTAGTTTCATAAAATGTGTGTGCGTGTACGAGGGGAGGGATGTCTAATACCATTAATGAAGTTTTCATTACTCAGGTAAGCTTAATGCTGCCTTTTTTCCTGACAGTGTCCAGCATGGAACTCGTGTGTCACATTAGTATAAAGAACTGAGTGGAATGTTTAGAAGAGATTAAAGTAATGATGGTGTTGGTGGATATTTTATAAGGGATACCGTTCATTTCTTTGTCCTCTCCATCCCTCATTCCTCCTTCTTCTCTTCCTTCTCCGTTTCTTCTTCCTCATTCTTTCACTTGGTCCTTCTCCTCTTCCTCCTCATCTTCATCCTACCTCATTCATTCCTCCTTTCTCATTCCATCTTTCTCTCACTCTTCCTTCCTCACGCCATTTTCTCCTCACACCCTTTTTCTCACTCCAGCTTCTCGCACTCCCTCCTGCTTCTTCACTCTCTCCTACTCCCTCCCTCCCTCCTTCACTTTTCTGCATCCCGCACTTACACTCTGCTTCTTTTCCTACCACTGAAAAGCAAAACATTTTACGGTGCATGCTAATTCATGAATTAATATGCACTTTGCACCGCATATTATACACACTTAATAAAAACTGTTTATACAGTATAACCCATCATCCTAAAAAAAACATCGGATTTACCGTGATTCAACATTGTCGGTAATACGTAAACGTTGGTTTAGTGGTTTTTATATTTCCTCTTGTTTAGTGATCTTCGTGTTTCCTCAGGTTTAGTGGTCTTTATGCTTCCTCAGGTTTAGTTGTCTTTATGTTTCCTCAGGTTCAGTGGTCTTTTGTTTTCTTATGACTTGTTTTCTTATGTCTTGTTTTTACGACTTGTCAGATGTTGCCCCAGTTTCACATTACCTAACCTAGCCTAAACCCCAACGTAATATAGCTTAATAGCTTAACCAAATCAAAGAAAAACTAAAAAAAAATTGCATGCAGAGAATCTGGCTTTAAGTGGACAGAATTTCCTGATTGAAAGATTACTTTGGCCAATAACGATTCCAAAGCTCGCCAATGACCCAAACAGCTTTCGAAGGTAATTACATTGTAATCTGTCCCTGTTGCTTAATTTGCATGTTCTAATTAAATTTTGTCCTCGCTTCTTCATTAGCAATTTTAATTAATGAAATGTTTAAAGAGGATAATGAGATTTGCTCCTTCGTGCTCTGAAGTTTGCTTGCGTTGCATAAAGGTAAATGGTACTGTTTTGGTTACTTACTAAAAATGTGATTGTTTTCTCTTCTTGAGTGAGAATGGGATTATTCCAGTTACTTCGAAAGATGATTTGCTTCAGTGCTTACAATAACATGTATATTTTCTTGGATACCCGGAAGACAATAGTATTATCACACGCACACTCACAAAAAAAAAACAATCAGGGGAATTGCTTTGGGAGAGAGGAAAAGGCTTTTTGAGAGGCGAGAAACAGGTACTTGGGGACAGCTGGAAGTTAATATCGCAGATGAGCCACAGGGATGTCAGGAAGTATTTCTTCAATCTAATAGACTTTGGGAAATGGAATCTCGATAAGCAGGTGGTGGAAGCAGTCTCCATACATAGTTTTAAGAGCAGGTATGATAGGGGCCACGAGGCTAACAGGAGTGGGTCTGGAAAGCGGCAAATTGATAGGATGGGCCAGGAGATAAGACTCGACAATTGCACCCGCAAATAGGTGAGCGCAATCACAACCCCCCTCTCTCCCCCGCGACACACACCGAACTAGCCATGTAATCACTGTCGGCTTCTGTAACCATTCATACAGACACATGCACACACTCTCTGCAATCACAAGATTAAAAACGCACTCAGATATCTAACGTTAGAGTCATGCAGGATTGCGTCCTATCTGTAACTCTACACAGCATGTTATATTACAGGGGTCGAACTGGCGACTGTGCATTTGAAAGTCCACAACTTCACCGACTTGGAAACAGGACAGCTAATTTTTAGTCTTTTAAATGCAACACTGCCAGTTCAGTTCCCAGTACGTCCTACTCTCCTGTGCTATATTCCCTGCATGTGACAGAGGAAGCTTGTTGTGTAGGTGAAACGTTTCAGTGCACATCTGCCTTTTTCATTAACTTGTCAGAAATGTAAACTATCATAATTTGATACTCCTTACATTAGTTATTTTATCCCAATAATGAAATTTTCTTATTACAGCATTCTTATCTCTACTCTATATATATTCTTCAGAATTCACCGCCATTCTTCACAATGGTAAAGGGGCGTAATTTTTTTACTCTCTGTCTCTCACAACAGTAGTTGAGTGCCATTTATCCTGCTATAAAATAAGTAAAATAAGGATATTTTAGCGATCTTTCTGAGTGTATACCTCCACTTCTGCGTGGTACCTTGATATAGTATTGTTCGTGAGGCCAGGATATACAAGAGAATGAAAAAGCAGACCATATCTGAGGCTTACTGGTGTGCCCTGCGCAAGGAAGAAACACGTCTTGTAATCAGACTACCTATTGTTTCGAGGCATCTGCAGCTGAGTCATCTAAGGCGTCATATAGGGAGCTAAGCCACACTCATGGATAGCCTTTATACGTGATTTCAAATTCTGCTAACCGCAATATTCATATATATATATATATATATATATATATATATATATATATATATATATATATATATATATATATATATATATATATATATATATATATAAGCAAGACAAGCCACGTTCGTGGAAATCTTAAGCTCAAGTACTTTTACACTTCTCAGTGCGTCATCAGCAGCTGTGCAAGGTTGCAAGGGCAGCAACATGAGAAATTGAGGGGAAGATTTTTTTTCAGAGTAAGGTAGAGCAGGGTGGCACCTGCGAAGATCTCATTCAGAGTGAGATCCTCGAGGGTGCCACCCTGTGGTACTTACTCTGAGAAAACATCCCCTCATTTTCTCTTTACAACAGTGCACAGCTCCTGATGATGCACTGAGAAGTGTGAAAGTACTTGTGCTTAAGATTTCCATCACCGTCCCCCCCACCCTCATCTTACTTTACATTGCTACATTGATACGATTGTCTATCTGAGATTGTTTTGCATATATATATATATATATATATATATATATATTTATATATATATATTATATATACATATATATATAATATATATATATAAATATATATACATATATATGTAATATATATATATAAATATATATACATATATATGTAATATATATATATAAATATATATATATATGTCGTGCCGAATATGTAAAACTGGTCAATTAGCAAGAACTCATTTAAAATTAAGTCATTTCTGAAATTTTCTTTTATACGTTTAAAGATGTATTTTTTTAATTAATGTTAATATAAAAATTTTTAATTTTGCACCAAAAGAATTTTAGAAAACTTACCTAACCTTATTATAACAAGAACAATTTATTTTAGCCTAAACCAACTAAATATATATTAGATTTGTTTACAGTAATTTAATACTAAACAAACACAGTGAAATACATTTTTTTCGTTAGGTTCAGAATGATTTTGGCGAAATTATTGCATACACAAATTTTCACTTGTCCTATATGGCAAGATGAGCGTTGCTATTTAAGCCAAGATCGCAAGTTCTGCCTATTCGGCACGACATATATATATATATATATATATATATATTATATATATATATATGTATATATATATATATATATGTCGTGCCGAATATGTAAAACTGGTCAATTAGCAAGAACTCATTTAAAATTAAGTCCTTTCTAAAATTTTCTCTTGGACGTTTAAAGATAAACTTTTTTCATTAATGTTAATGTAAAAAAATTTTAATTTTGCACCAAAAGAATCTTAGAAAACTTACCTAACCTTATTATAACAAGAACAATTTATTTTAGCTTAACCCAACTAAATATATTTTAGATTTGTTTACAATAATTTAATACTAAACAAACACAGTGCAACATATTTTTTGGTTAGGTTCAGAATAAATTTGACGAAATTATTGCATACACAAATTTTCACTTCTCTTATATGGCAAGATGAGCGTTGCTATTTAAGCCAAGATCGCAAGTTCTGCCTATTCGGCACGACATATATACATGTATATATATATATATATATATATATATATATATATATATATATATATATATATATATTATATATATATATATATATATACATATATATATATATATATATATATATATATATATATATATATATATATATATATATATATATATATATATATATATATTCTCTTCTTCGTTGTCTTCCCCTTCCCGTTCCCTCTCTTTATTGTCACTTTCACCACCCACATTCTCTCTCCCTAACACATTCACTCCCTCAGTCTTAGCCAGCGTGGGGTCAACACCAGCTACAGAATATTTTAATGACTCGTGTAGTAACACTAAGGAACTTAAGATTGTTTTATTCTCATCCAGAGAGGAGAGGAGCAGAGCGAGGAGAAAGACACAACAGAAGATAGAAGAGATGTCTAGAGCAAAAAAGAGGAGGAAAGGAGAGTAAGGAAACGAGAACGAAGAGAGAATGAGAGGAGTAGAATCAATAGAGCAAGGTGATGCTAGGAGTAGAGCGAGTGGAGAAAGAGAGCGAGGAGAGGTGGATACACTCACCTATATATACACAGTTTTCATACCGATGACCACACACGCCCAAACATTCATCCGCATGTATACACTTTAATGCGCATATGCCTACATTCAAAATGTACATTCATACGTACGTATACACACATTCATCCGCATGTACACACATATATACGTACACACATTCTTATGCACGCTAGTGTTATATCTTTCACACTATACACCAGTTGAGAAGATGCAAGCTGAGGTTTGACAGTCGCCCTTCATAAGGATCATAACTTCATAAAGATCATAACTTAAACAGCCTCTACGTACTCTCAAGAGAAATATATCACTTCTTAAGTAGGTGAGGAAGACCCCTCTACGGAATTTGAGTTAGGTTTTACCTGTGGGGTACCTGTGGATGCTTACGAAGGATTTGTTTTCCTCTCGCACCCCGTCCTGGGTGAGATTTCATAGCTGGATGCCTGGTCAACCAGGCTCTTGTTGCCAGCATCCCGCCTCTGCACAACCTGGATGTAAGTGAACCACTTGGGTGCACATCATGAGTGTACAATTGGAAAGAAGTTATTTTCGAAAGATTTTCTTGGATTTCACATTATTTATGCTTCCATATATGAGTCTACTATCCCATTTATTGTGTTTTGTGACTTTTTTATCCGTTCTCTAATTGGTTTCTGACAAAATCTAATTTAATTTTCCCTTCCTTCTGTATCTATCGAATTTCTTAAGGATCTTTAAATTTTCTCAAGCTGGTTACTATAATGCACCGTGTACAGGTATTATTATTATTATTATTATTATTATTATTATTATTATTATTATTATTATTATTATTATTATTATTATTAGCAGTAGTAATAGTATCCTCATTAATATTATTACCTTCATAGGAGAGGCTGTAAATCCATAAGGCTCATAGAGCTATAGGGAGGATAGGCTCGGTGCCTCGAATCGAAAGCTACTCACCGACATCAAGGTGCCTCCACAGAGGGGCAACAGTCCACCTATTCAAAGAATTCGACTGGCAGAAAGCACTTATGAAACTGCAGTGTTATTCTCATTGCCTTGCTGCTTCCCAGTTTAATGCTGAACTCCTGATTTTTTTTTTTTTTTAGCCAGCGAGAGGTCAGATTCTTGTATTTATTCTGTGGTGTGTTTTCGGATAGAAACTTTATCCCTGCAGCTTCTAGGTAACGATTATTTAATCAATATTTTAGATCAGGTCTCAAGAAACCTTCGTGAAAATTATCAGGACAATTACCGTATTGTTAAGAAATTATTCTAGAATAGGTGATAAATCACGAAGTATCCTTCCGACAGAGAACGGAAGGAGAGAGAGAGAGAGGGGAGATAAAGGATGTAAATGAGGGAAAGAATATGGAATGGATAGGGAGAACGAACTCAGAATGAGGAAAGGAAGAAAGGGAAGAGAAATGGGAGAAGAGGATGTAGGGTTGTAAAGATGAAGGATAGTTAGGGGAAAAAGAGATAAGAGAAGTGAGAGGGAGCTAATGAAAATAGAACAAGGAAAAAAAGCGAGCCGTAGGGTGTGTGTGGTTAGAAGAAACGGAGGAAAGACGTTGTAATGGTCAGGGCAGTTTGCCGTTAGTACTAATAGACAAAGAAGTGTAGGAAGAAAAGACCTATTTAAGGATGAGCGTTGACTTGGGGACAGGCGAAGAGACGAGATCTTGATCTGACATATCTTGCAGCGAAAAACTTAACCCAGCAACTGGGCGAAAGATGTCACAAGATGACAGATCCTTGACGTGCGGGAAATTCATTTTGGCTTATTCTGAGGTCCGAAGGAACGAACGGTAACGGTGTTCATGTGTCACAAACACCATTCCGTTTTGCACTCTCTTGATCTTAAATCTGTTAATCTTTCTTGCTTTATATGATGCATCCTGTGATGGGATGGGATGTTGTATCTTGGGGCGCAGGTCTCTGTGGTTTAATTCTCTTTGTTTGCGTTTTGTGAATTTGACTGTTCCGTTAAAAATACTTTCATAGATTTCATGTCTTTGAACTGAGAGTAAATTATCCGTGATTGAGTTAGTCTGAGATGCTCTGTTGTCTTCGAAGAATAAAGCACATGTGCAACACTTGGGTATATTTATTATCGAGACGTTTTGCCTTCACAACAAGCTTGTTCAGTCGAATACCGGCGAATATAACACAAGAAAAAGGCTGACGGGCTGGCCATGTCTAAACAATTACTTCTTCAATGTTATATTCGTCTGTATTCATCTGAAGAATCATGATGTGCTCGCGAAACGTTTCGGCAGTAATGATACTCAAGTTTGGCAAATGTGTCTCATTCTTCGTCAGTGGTCATTACGCTGAGGTCAGGGGTCATGTGTGGTCATACCTGTCCTAAGCTGTCTGGGATTAGCGTGGGATGTTACCTAGCACCATGGCTTGTTGCAGTGTTTTAGAATCTCAGGTTCAAGTGTTGAAGGAGATTCTACTTCTTCAGGAGGAAAATAGGAGGCTGAAGCTTTATCTAGATGGGTTTGGGATAATATTATGTCAGGCAATCGGAACAAGCCCATTATCTGTCTTAGTGCTGGTGGAAATGACATTGGGAATGGCAAGAGACAGGAGTTGCTGGATAAGCATAGGTCAGCCATAGATGTAGTCAGGTCTAAGGGAGGGATCCCAAGCATATGTAGCATCTTGCCTAGAAGGGAAGTGGGCAATGAATGGATGTCTAGGGCAATTGGTATAAATTGCTGGCTAGACAGGTACTGCAAGGAACTTGCAATCCCATTCACTGATAACTGGGACATATTCTATGGCAAACGTGATATGTATGCAAGGGATGGGGTTGATCTCTCTGGGGCTGGAGTGGTTACATTAGCCAATTCGATTGAGTGGGTTACTGGTGACATGTCTAGGACTTTAAAATGATAGATTAGAGAGGTATGGGTGTCTGTGGGAAACAATCAGGCTGCAGTACTGGGGTTGAAAACAACAGATATAACCAGGATACCTCAGGGATATGTTTAAAAGACAAAATTCAAAATAAAGGTAAAGCAATTGATCAGCAAAGATAGATAGCAGAGGGCAACAAGTGACTAGCTCCCTTAAGGTTTACTGTACAAATAGTAGGTGTCTAAGAAATAAGATAGATGGGCTAAGATTACATGCAAGTGCAGGTAATATAGATATTATTGCTATAACAGAGACCTGGTTCAACTTGAAAGATAGAGAAATGCCTTCTGAATGCAACATACAGGGTTATAAACTATTCCATATTGATAGGGTCAACAGGAAGGGTGGTGGAGTGGCGATGTATGTCAGAGATAATTTAAATTGTTGTGTTAGACAAGATATAAGATTAGAAACATCGGACACAGAATCTGTTTGGCTACAGTTTCTCGAGGGTCGTGAAAAGTTAATTTTGGGTGTGATTTATAGGCCCCCAAACCTTGATAGAGAGTGCAGTAAGCTGCTATGGGACGAAATTCATAAGGTATCTAGATATGAAAATGTTGTGTTAATGGGAGATTTTAACTTTAGACAAACTGATTGGAACAATGTGACAGGAAATCTTGAGTCTAGTGACTTTCTTGATACGGTTCAGGATTGCTTTTTAGAACAGGTTGTGACAGAACCAACTAGAGGAAACAATCTACTTGACTTGGTTCTTGCCAAAAAAGAATCACTAGTTAATAATCTTGAGGTTAATGATGAACTTGGGAAAAGCGATCACAAATCACTTAGTTTCAATATATCATGGAATTACCCGGATAGCTGCAATCAAATCTTTGTCCCAGACTTTCGCTTGGCTGATTTCGTGAGACTGAAAAATTGCCTGGGTGGGCTAAATTGGGATGTCCTGACAATGGGTCAAGTAGGTGGTCTTGGTTGCCAATATGACGTTTTTCAGAGCATAGTTCTAGCTGCCCAGACAACTTTTGTTCCGAGTAGGGAAACTAGATCTAAAAAATGATCCGAAATGGATGAACAATAAATTAAAACATTTCACTGGTCAAACCATACCTCGGGCGGGGATAGAACCCGGGTTCTATCCCCGCCCGTGGTATGGTTTGTTTGCAATCGTGTCATTACGATTTCGTGAGTCATCTCATTGGTCAAAAGAGAGGCATATATAGGCGTATCAAAAGAGGGGATGGGCAGTTAAGAAATCAATATAATCGGTTAAAGAGAGAAATAAAAAAAAGAATAAGAAAACAAAAAGGGATTATGAGGCTAAGGTCGCAAGGGATTCGAAGACTAACCCAAAAGGGTTCTTTCACGTATGCAGAAGAAAGATTAGGGAGAAGATAGGCCCACTTAAGAGTAACTTAGGTCAAATCACTGATAGTGATAAGGATATGTGTGAAATTTTCAATTCCTACTTCCTCTTAGTTTTTATTCAGAAAGATACTAGCGAAATTCCAGAAATAATAGATTATGTAGAACAGGACGATAATAAACTATGCACGATTGCGGTAACTAGTGATATGGTTCTCAGACAAATAGAGAAATTAAAACCAAACAAATTCCCAGGCCCTGATGAACTGTTTGCAAGGGTGTTAAAGGAATGTAAAGAGGAACTTAGCATACCTTTGGCTAATCTTTTCAACATATCACTGCAAACTAGCATAGTGCCTGATAAGTGGAAAATGGCAAATGTAATACCTATTTACAAGGCAGGTGACAGGTCCTTGGCTTCGAACTACAGACCAATAAGCCTTACCTCCATAGTGGTAAAATTTATGGAATCAATAATTGCTGACGCAATTCATAGCCATCTCGAAAGGCATAAATTGATTAATGAATCTCAGCACGGTTTTACAAAGGGGCTTTCCTGTCTTACGAATTTACTAACTTTCTTCACTAAGGTATTTGAGGAGGTAGATCATGGTATTGAATATGATATTGTGTATATGGACTTCAGTAAGGCTTTCGATAGAGTTCCACATCAGAGGCTATCGTGAAAACTTAGGCACACGGAATAGGAGGAGAAATTTTTTCGTGGGTTGAGGCATACTTAACGAATAGACAGCAGAGAGTTTCCATAAATGGGGAGAAATCAGAATGGGGCCACGTCACAAGCGGTGTTTCACAAGGGTCAGTGTTGGGCCCTTTGTTGTTCACAATCTACATAAACGACAGATGAGGGAATAAATAGCGACATAAGCAAATTTGCTAATGACACCAAATAGGCCGTCCAATTCATTCTAATGAGGACGTTAGAGGACTCCAGGATGATTTGAATAGACTCATGCAGTGGTCGGAGAAGTGGCAGATGCAGTTTAATATAGACAAATGCAAAGTTCTAAATGTTGGACAGGAAAATAACCATGCCACATATAAACTAAATAATGTACATCTTGATATTACGGATTGTGAAAAGGGTTTAGAAGTTCTAGTTAGTAGTAATCTAAAACCAAGACAACAGTGCATTAGTGTTCGCAATAAAACTAACAGAATCCTTGGCTTCATAGCAAGAAGTATAAATAATAGAAATCCTCAGGTTGTTCTTCAACTCTGTATATCTATGGTTAGGCCTCAATTAGATTATGCTGCACAGTTTTGGTCACCGTATTACAGAATGGATATAAATGCACTGAAAAACGTACAAAGGAGGATGACAAAGTTGATCCCATGCATCAGAAATCTTCCTTATGAGGATAGACAGAGGTCCCTGAATCTGCACTCTCTAGAAAGGCGTAGAATTAGGGATGATATGATTGAGGTGTATAAATGGAAAACAGGAATTAATAAAGGGGATGTAAATTGCGTGCTAAAAATATTTAACATAGACAGGACTAACAGCAATGGCTTTAAATTGGAAAAATTCAGATTCAGGAAGGATATAGGAGAGCACTGGTTTTGTAAAAGAGTTGTGGATGAGTGGAACAAACTCTCGAGTACCGTCATAAACGCTAGGACGTTGTGTAGTTTTAAAAATAGGTTGGATAAATACATAAGTGGGTGTGGGTGGGTGTGAGTTGGATCTGACTAGTTTATGCTACTAGGTCGGATGCACTGCTCCTCCCTTAAGTGACGTGTCTGAGCTCACTAGGTCAAGGCATTGGCTTAAGCCGGTGGGAGAATTGGAGCTGCCTCGCATAGGTCAGTAGGCCTGTTGCAGTGTTCCTTCTTTCTTATGTTCTTAGTTGTAACTGAGACGTCTATTGCAGAAGTAGTTAAGCTTGGTTGTGTTGTGGGAACGGTTTGTGCAATTTCTTGGATAGCTCGTTGTGTTATTGATATTTCTTCATATCTGATTTTGATAACTGAGATGTTGGGTAGGATAATGATATCCATGAATTTAGCTCATAAATTTCGGTCTTCTATTCCGGTTTTTATGTAGTAAGCTGTTTGTTTGGAAAGATCTCGCCATCCAATGGGGAAATATTGACTTTTATAGCTTTTAGCAATGATGGCGGTATTAATGCAGTAATAGCATCACTGTGGGAGTTGCTGTGCTTTTATCAACAATCAGCCTTTGGGTGTTAGAAGGTTCGGAAATTTCATGTTCAGTTCAGTCCGGAGGATAGTGCCCAGTGTTTACTTCAGACTGGAATTAAGTCCTCCTCAGACAGGCTTCTTTTTCACTCGATGGGTTTGTATTCTTCTAGTATCCTTGAAGGGGCTCGTAGGGAGAAGCAGAGAATTAACATTGTTATTTAGGTGCCAGGATGACAAGCGAACTTCTGGAAGAGTAACGGAGAACTATCATAGGTGGTAGCGAAACAGTTCTTATATGGCAACTGGTAGCACTTGAAATTAGGGCGAATACGCAGCTTGTTCTTGTTAACTGACTGTGTGTCGCTGTCAACATCACCACAACTGTGTCTGCGTGACACCATAATAACCACAGCATTGTCAACACCACGGATCCACAACAGCAGCGTCAGCACCACCGTCACATTCAACATATTAAGCGTCACACCACCACAACCACCACCGCCGTCTCAACCATTCTCACAACCAAACCTCACCAGCACCTCAACTACAGCTATCTCCGCCATTCCCATCGCTACTACCACTACAACTATCACCATCAACACTATCACCACCAACAAAAACAAGCCACCATCACCATCAAGGGGATGGGCTGCCAACTGTGTATGCTAAGGTTGGTTCAACTTTAATATTATATGTACCAATCCAACAGTTGGCCAGCGATTAAGCAATAAATTGTTCGTATATTGAGCGCCGGTGTTGGCATATTGATCGCTAGTGTTGTATTATCACTAGTGTTATATTTATCACTAGTGTTATATTGATCACTAGTGTTGTATTAATCACTAGTGTTGTATTGATCACTAGTGTTGCATTGATCACTAGCGCTGTATTGATCACTAGGACTGTATTGATCACTAGTGTTCCATTGATCCTTGGTCACTAGGGCTGTATTGATCACTAGGGCTGTATTGATCACTAGGGCTGTATTGATCACTACTGTTGTATTGATCACCAGGGCAATATTGATTATTAGTGTTGTATTGATCACTAGTGTTGTACTGATCTCTAGTGTTGTACTGAACACTAGTGTTGCATTGATCACTAGTGTTGTATTGATCACCAGTGTTGATATATTTACTAGAAAGCATCTTTTCTTTAATAACTTAAGTCCGGTTTTACATTCCTTTTCTCTCATATATTTTCATGACATTTCATTTTTTTACTTTATTTAACCTTGAAACGTTCTCGTACAACCCCAGCGAATTTCTTTTTGTACCATTCAGTTCATTTTCTGTTCAATTTGGTGCCATTATGGATGTGATTGTGTCCGCGGGACACCATCAGCCGATCGATTCCCATCTACGTCCTCCCTCACCCTGCTGCAGTGACCAGGGAACGACAGGCATTCACCCACATTGTTTCAGGTCCGACTGAAATTCGAACCCTGGAACTCACAGATGAGAAGCGGCTATGTATGTTTTTGGTATATTCGTCAGGGTCACGGTGTGCAAGTCACTATAGTGAGGAGTTAATGAGTTTAAGTATAAGTGTGCATGAGTGTCCGAATAAGCGTGTTGGGGTATGTGTAAATGCTTCTATAGTTTCGTTACGTATTGTATAATGCAGATATTTATTCATTTATATGCACTCATTCGTATATAACTATTCTGCTATACTATGCATGTATTAAATATTTATGTAGAACGAAATACAAATAAAATATTACTGGAGTTATTGCTACGAGAGACTTTACAATAAAACTGTGTGATTATTAGTAATATGCAACATTTTTAAGGAACATATAGTAATATTCACCCTCTTCTTAATATTTGGATACAAGGAAAATGAAAGCAGCAAGTAAGAGAGAAATGAAGATTTATAAACTAAAGGAGGAGGCAGTTAGGGTATGATATAAACAACTGCTAGAGGACAGATGGGTTAGTGAGAATACAGGCAATGGGGTAGATGATGTATGGGGTAAGTTTAACAATATAGTATTAGAGTGTTCAGCAGAAGGTTGTGGTTACAGGAAAGTGGGTGCAGGAGGGAAGAGGAGCGACTGGTGGAATGATGATGTAAAGAGGGTAGTAAAGCATATGAGAGGTTTTTACAAAGTAAAAGTGATGCAAGGAGGGAGGAGTATATGGAGAGAAAAATGAGAGGTTAAGAAAGTGGTGAAGTAATGTAATGAGAGAGTGGGTGAGATATTATCAGCAAATTTTGTTGAAAATAAGAAAAAAGTTTTGGAGTGAGATTAATAACTTGAGAAAGCCTAGGGAAATAATGGATTTGTTAGTTAAAAATAGGAGAGGACAGTTATTAAATGGAGAGTTAGAGGTATCGGGAAGATGGAAGGAATATTTTGAGGAATTGTTAAATGCTGATGAAGATAGAGAGGCTGTGATTTCGTGTATAGGGGAAGGAGGAATAACGTATTATAGGAGTGAGGAAGAGACAGTTGTGAGTGTGGAGGAAGCGCGCGGGGCAGTGAGTTGAATGAAAGGGGGTACAGCAGCTGGGATTGATGGGATAAAGATAGAAATGTTAAAAGCAGGTGGGGATATAGTTTTGGAGTGGTTAGTGTTTTTATTTAATAAATGTATGGAAGAGAGTAAGGTACCTAGGCATTGGCAGAGAGCATGCATAGTTCCTTGGTATAAAGGCAAAGGGGACAAAAGAGATTATAAAAATTATAGGAGAATAAGTCTGTATGGTAGATATATTATTGATAGAATTATGAGTAAGACGGAGAGCAGATAGCAGATGAACAAGGAGGCTTTAGGAAAGGTAGGGGGTGTGTAGACCAAGTGTTTACAGTGAAACACATAAGTGAACAGTATTTAGATAAGGGTAAAGAGGTTTTTGTGGCATTTATGGATTTGGAAAAGGCGTATGACAGGGTGGATAGGGGGGCAATGTGGCAGATGTTGCATATGTATGGAATAGCAGGTAGGTTATTGAAAGCGATGAAAACTTTTTACAAGGAGAGTGAGGCTCAGGTTAGAGTATGTAGGCGAGAGAGGGATTATTTCCCAGTAAAAGTAGGCCTTAGACTGGGATGTGTGATGTCACTATGGTTGTTCAGTATATTTATATATGGAGTAGTAAGAGAAGTGCATGCTCGGGTGTTGGCAAGAGGTGTGGGGTTAAAAGATAAAGAATCTAACACAAAGTGGGAGTTGCCACAGTTGCTCTTTGCTGATGACACTGTGCTTTTGGGAGATTCTGAAGAGAAGTTGCAGAGGTTGGTTGAAGCACACATGAACTACAAGGCCAGGCCTAATCACCTGACCATTCTCTACTATTTAAATCGTTTTCTGCAAACTCTCGATAGAACTGACAAAGCCCCTGTTGGGCGAAACGTTTGCTTAATAAATACAACTTTCGCGCACGTATGTTTATCCCACATACTATGGGTATTGATCTACCTTGACGATATTGTTTCCAGAAAATAATGTCATGTGGATTGCAAACAAACTACCCAAAAACAATTTGGACACCCATTCCATCGGGTCTGTGGCAGCGTTATTGACAATGATTTGAGTCGTGTGGCTCTTATAGTAATTCAACCTAACTCGCACGAAAGCATTCAATACGTTCATATTATTATTATTATTATTATTATTATTATTATTATTATTATTATTATTATTATTATTATTATTATTATTATTATTATTATTATTATTATTATTACATCTTCACCATATGATTTGTTTTCTACATTTAACGCATAACAAAATGTGTTCCACCAAATGAACCTCATATCGAATAATTTAATTCAACCAGCACCAGCACCACCACCAACAACAACTACAACAAAAATAAAAATAAAAACAATATGAACATAAAACAACACCAACATAAACACACACCCGCAAAAACACCGCCATCACCAACAACAGCAGCAGCAACAATAACAACAAGAATAACTACAACAACAAGAACAACAATACCAACATAAACCTACACAGCAGCAACAACAACAACAACACTACCAACATTATTATCAATAATAATAACAACAAATACAATATCAACATCTCTTACTTCCTTTGCAACTACGAAACCAACGTCAGTAAATTCCTCCCCGTGACAAGTGACATTAGTAGCAAAAAAAAATAAAAAAACGGCAGCAGGCAACAAAAAAGGAGCAGGCAAATGATCAGGCAACAGGCAGCAGACACACAACTCGCACAAACAACAAACTCAAGCCTTCAGAAATCAAGGGAGTATGGTCTTCAGAGTTGAGGCCAATACCACTTCACACACTCTCCACCACTACGGCTGAAGGTACATTAGCTTCTAATTACAGCTCTCCAGGTTCTCGAGTACCTGAGGGAGGACGTTGAAGCTGATGCTGAACTCTGAACTCCCGACGTATGTACCCACACCTCCAAAGTTACATAGTTCCTTTTTACAACCACATTGTCGCAGATATGGTAACCCAGTTTTCGCCACGAGACATAATTCTTCACACATTTATGATGAAGAATGATCCTGGAACCAGGTAACAGGTTGTTTGGAAAATATCTTCTCTATGGAATGTGTAAGACCTTCTCTTCTATACGTCAAGGTAAATATCGCAGTTCAACAGACTAGTATGTATAATTGATTCATAATGCATACAGTCATTCAACTTATTCCATGCAATCTGCGGCCTCTTGATCACAAACTCACTTAATGGTTGACTTGTACATAAGACATTGACTTCGTATATTTCAAAGATAAGGTGAATTCAGAGCAACACTTTATTATAGGGTAATAAAGTATTGTTTATTCTCAGAATAAGCCATCATCTTTGTTGCAATGTGGCAAACTAGAGAACCAACTGCCTGGATCTAGAGGTGATATCATATAATGTTACCTATAATAACTATACTCTTGTGATCCTCAAGAGACTGAGAGGAAGTGAAACGCCTTTTCGCATCAAGCAATTAGTAAATAGAAAATTTGTCTTCTCTGATAAGCATTTTCGCCTCCAACACAAGACAAACTTATAAAGAAACCGTCTGAAACTTCACAGTATGATGCTATTAAGTATGTTGGCTGAAGAAAGCTAGAGAGAGCAGCATCCTGACGGAGAGAGAGAGAGAGAGAGAGAGAGAGAGAGAGAGAGAGAGAGAGAGAGAGAGAGAGAGAGAGAGAGAGAGAGAGAGAGAGAGAGAGAGAGAGCATTTGCATCATGTATCTGTTCCTTCTTATCACTGAGTCATCCTGAAGTTCAATATATATGGCCAGTTAGCAAGAACTCATTTAAAATTAAGGCCTTTTCTAAATAAATTTCTTATACGTTTATAGATACATTTTTTCATTTATGTTAATGTAAAAATTAATAATTTTGTACCAAAAGAACTTTAGAAAACTTACCTAAACTTATTATAACAAGAGCAATTTAATTTAGCCTAATACAACAAAATATATTTTAGATAAGTTTACAATAATTTAATAATATACAAACAAAATTAAATATATTTTTTCCTTTAGGTTCGGAATGATTTTTGCAAAATTTTCGCTTGCCTTATTCGGCATGAAGAGCGTTGCTATTTAAGCTAAAATCGCAAGTTTTACCTATTACCTACATACAGAACAAGCCACATGGGGAAGGAAATCTTTAGCTCAAGATCATTCGCACTCTCCTGCGTCATTAGGGGATATGCAATGTTGCAAGACAGCAACAGGTAGGGAAAGGAATTCTCTGAGGCAAGGCAGAACGTGTCAGAAGCAGCCCATATCACAGAACCCATAGCACATCCAATATCATTCTGTAAAATATACTGCCACTGACATGTTCTGTTTTGCCTAAGAGAATTTTTCCTCCTACCTGTTGCTGCCTTGCAACATCACATAGCTCCTGATGACGCAGGAGTGTGTATGCACTAATTTCGGAAAAATCATTCTGAACCTAACGAAAAAAATACATTTCATTGTGTTCGCTTATTAAATTATTGTAAAGTTATGTAAAATATATTTAGCTGGATTAGGCTAGATTAAATTGCGCTTCTTATAATAAGGTTAGGTAAGTTTTCTGAGGTTCTTTTGGTTCAAACTTATTAATAAAGACAACATTTTGGAAAGGACTTAATTTTAAATGAGTTCTTATTAGCTGACCAATTTTACTTATTCGGCTCGACATATGCATACATATATATATATATATATATATATATATATATATATATATATATATATATATATATATATATATATATATATATATATATATATAGTGATCTCTCACCATTCTGCATAAGTAGAAACATTACATAACCATATATGTGACGAGGGGCCCGACCTTTAGACAGGTGAATGAACATAAAAATAATAATAATTGCGCTAGTAAAATTTAAAAAATCAAAATAAGTACACATCTTCCAGAATTTACTCATTTTATTAACAAAATAATCACAGTTTCCACAACTGGCTGATTAACGTAAAACTGTTTAACACAGTTTACGTTTTCACTCATTTATATTTTGCTGGAAGATTAATGAGATCCTGCATTGAAAATGCTTGATCACATTTGCAAATATGTTATAATCACTAGTATAATGAAGTTTATTGGGATGTATTGGTTTATTTAGGTTATGTCAGATATAAATTATTGTTATGAAGAGATAAGAGTTGTTAATCTCATTTCTGTGTTTTTTTGTCAACATGTTCCCTATATACATTGGTAAGAGATCATTACATCCATTATATTAATTTTTAACCAATTGACAGTCGTCATAGTATATATTCCTGACACTGCTGAATATATATATATATATATATATATATATATATATATATATATATATATATATATATATATATATATATATATATATATATATAACAACGAAACCACGAAACAAGTGGTTTTAAATAATTTACCAAGCTGCGGCAGGCTAGGATTCGACCCCACGACACATTGTCCCGCCTCAAGAGGCCACACAATGTACATGTCACCTTACCAACTGAGCCATCGATCCTACAAACAACATGAGCATAGCGAACTAGGCTTTTTTCATGTTGCGAGGACACTCGTGACAGATGTATGCTCAAGAACTAATTTCAGCCTCCTCCTGTTTACATACCCGCCTCCACAAGCACTCTAGCAATGAAACCACGAAACAAGTGGTTTTCAATCATTTACCAAACTGCGGCAGAACAGGATTTTGTTAGGTTCAGAATGATTTTTGCGAAATTATTATATACACAAATTATCGCTTGCACCATTCGGCACGAATGTTGGAGTGTGAGCAGGGTAATATTTAGTGAAGGGATTCAGGGAAACCAGTTATTTTATATAACCGGACTTGAGTCCTGGAAATGGGAAGTACAATGCCTGCACTCTAAAGGAGGGGTTTGGGATATTGGCAGTTTGGAGAGATACATTGTGTATTTTTAAACGCATATACTTCTGAACTGTTGTATTCTGGGCACCTCTGCAAAAACAGTGATTATGTGTGAGTGAGGTGAAAGTGTTGAATGATGAGGAAAGTACTTTCTTTTTGGGGATTTTCTTTCTTTTTGGGTCGCCTTGCCTCGGTGGGAGACGGCCGACTTGTTATATATATATATATATATATATATATATATATATATATATATATATATATATATATATACACGCACTGATGAAGTCATATTACGTGGGAAAAATGCTATGTTTAGGGTATAAGCAAAACACGCACTGATGAAGAGAAGTACCTGCCAACAAGTATATCTAAAGGAAACGTCAGTCAAGAATAAACATTTAAAAGAGACAACCAAGCGACAGATTGTAATCAAATGTTTGCACTCGATTTTTGCTTCCTTGTAATAAATGTACATAAAAGAAAACTCTTTTTTTTAAAACTACATGTCTCTATAGGTATTCTCAAACTACGAGTACACAGTGTTTTATATAAATTCCCGCTCCCCTGCTACCTCCCCTCCTTCGTCAACCCTCTCTAGCATTCACATATTCATACCCGGTAAACCATTTGCTGAAGATCCAAAAGAAGAAAAAATCCAAAGGTTTGCAACCAGTTCCAGAAATGAGTGGAGTGCAGTATCAATAGAGTTTCAAGGACCTGAACCTGACAACATTAATTGATGATAGGAATTTGGAAAGCGCGTTACTGACGAACAAAATTTTAAGAAGACTGAAATGGGTTAATAATAAGAGATAGAGACAGTGTCACGTAAATGACGGCTTAATAACCACACTAGACGTACTCGTTAGTTTTAAGATAGTTGAAAAATTAAGTGAACTAGAAGAAGAAATTGTGAAGGAAACCTCAGCTTAAAGAGTCGGTATTAAAATGCACAGAAGATTAAAAAATAAGTAATGTCGTTCA
>NC_091301.1:17754695-17759695 GCF_038502225.1 Cherax quadricarinatus | reverse complement strand
CAGATGATGTGCAGTTAATGAGGAGAATTAAATCAGATGAGGATCAAGCAGGACTTTAAAAAGACCTGACAGACAGACACACACACACACACACACACATTATATATATATATATATATATATATATATATATATATATATATATATATATATATATATATATATATATATATATATATATATATATGCAAACAACTGTAGACAGGCAAACTTAACAGTTCAAGACATGCCACAGGGTGGAAATCTTTACCTCAAGCACTTTCACACTTCTCAGTGCATCATCAGTGGCTATGCAAAGTTACAAGGCAAGAATTGTAGGAGTGAGGGGAAGTTTTCTTCAGAGTAGCGCAGTGCGGGTTGACATCTGCCGCAGCCTCTCTCGAAATCTGAGCCAACAGTTTGGTGCCACCAGCACCACCACCATCCCCATCACCCCCATATGGGGTAGGAGAGAGCCTCCGAGTTTTGAGAAGTCAAGGAATATGAAATTAGAAGATATAATAGCCAGCCCCAAACTTTTTCTAGCTGCTTAGAACAGGTCATGTGACTTGAGAAAATACGTTTCACAGTGGATCATATCCATATGGGTTGCTATTATTATGTGTAACCTCTCTAATTAATAAAAGAAAAGAAATGAATATTCACTTTTGTCAATTTAAATGCCCTTATTTGGAAATCTTCTATTCCATTGCGATGATATTTCTATGACCCAAATTTCTTCTTCAAATATCTTTTAAATTAGACACATGTGCAACTCTTGGGTATCTTTATTGAGGAAACGTTTCGCCACACAGTGGCTTCATCAGTCCATGCAAAGGAGAATCTTGAAGAACAGGAGGAGAATGAGGTAATCAGTCCCTCAACCTTGAGTCGATGTGGTCAGTCCATCAATCTTGAATAGAATACGGCGTATTCTATTCAAGATTGATGGAGTGACCACATCGACTCAAGGTTGAGGGACTGATTACCTCATTCTCCTCCTGTTCTTCAAGATTCTCCTTTGCATGGACTGATGAAGCCACTGTGTGGCGAAACGTTTCCTCAATAAAGATACCCAAGAGTTGCACATGTGTCTAATTTATCAACATGTCGGTTCTCTGAACCATTCATCTACAAATATCTTTTAGCCCCACTACCTATGCTATCCTGTAATCTCATGTACCTGTCAGTGTATGGTACGGTAACAGTTAATCGCATTATATAACCATTCACGGTAGACAGCATGATGTTTTGGAGCTTAGACATTGGTCGAGCGCCACCAATCCATCATGAAACCACCTGGCATAATGAGCAATCCTGTGATTTTGTATATCATTTTTGTTGTGTGCAATAGACTCTACTAAATAGCAATCGAGCTTGTATAACCCATCATTTGAGTTATATACGGTTTTTCTGTCATGTTTCAAGAGAGAAGATTCAATTATATTTCTTTCTATGACAGAACTGTTGTGTACAATAATATGGGTAGCAGCCCACCGCGGTGGGTAATTACAGGAAAAACTTGGTTAAATACCTAACGTATTTTCTCAAGTCACATGACCTGTTCTAGGCAGTTGGAAAAAGCGTGAGGCTGGCTATTTTATCTTCTAATTTCATATTCCTTGACTTCTCAAAACCCAGAGACCCTCTCCTACCTCATATGGGGGGGATGGGATGGTGGTGGTTACCTGGAGGTTACCTGGAGGTTATTCCGGGGATCAACGCCCCCGCGGCCCGGTCCATGACCAGGCCTCCCGATGGATCAGGGCCTGATCAACTAGGCTGTTACTGCTGGCCGCACGCAGTCCAACGTACGAGCCACAGCCCGGCTGATCCGGCACTGACTTTAGGTATCTGTCCAGCTCTCTCTTGAAGGCAGCCAGGGGTTTATTGGCAATTCCCCTAATGCTTGATGGGAGGCTGTTGAACAGTTTTGGGCCCCGGACACTTATGGTGTTTTCTCTTAGTGTACCAATGGCGCCCCTACTTTTTATTGGGGGCATTTTGCATCGCCTGCCCAGTCTTTTACTTTCGTAGGGAGTGATTTCTGTGTGCAGATTTGGGACCATTCCTTCCAAGATTTTCCAAGTGTAGATTATGATATATCTCTCCCTCCTGCGTTCCAACGATTGCAAGTCAAGTGCTTCCAAGCGTTCCCAGTAGTTAAGGTGCTTGACAGAACTTATACGTGCAGTAAAGGATCTCTGTACACTCTCTAGATCTGCGATTTCACCTGCTTTGAATGGAGATGTTAATGTACAGCAGTATTCCAGCCTAGAGAGAACAAGTGATTTGAAAAGGATCATCATGGGTGGCACCAAACCGTTGGCTCACATTCCGAGAAATGCTGCGGGAGGTGACAACCCGCACTGCGCTACTCTGAGGAACACTCCCTCACTCCTTCAGTTGTTGCCTTGCAGCTTTGCTTAGCTCCTGATGACGCATTGAAAAGTATGAAAGTGCTTGAGCTAAAGATTTCCACCCTTCCCCGTGGCTTGTCTTGCACACACACACACACACACAACACACACACAGATTTGTTTACAATAATTTAATACTAAACAAACACAGTGAAATATATCTTTTTCGTTAGGCTCAGAGTGATTTTGGAGAAATTATTGCATACACAAATTTTCACTTGTCCTATATGGCAGGATGAGCGTTGCTATTTAAGCCAAGATCGCAAGTTCTGCCTATTCGGCACGACATATATATATACATACATATATATATATATATATATATATATATATATATATATATATATATATATATATATATATATATATATATACATATATATAAGCACTTTCATGTGCTTACACTCATCTTCAAAGGAATTCGGAGGAGAGGGAAGAGAGGCGTATTGTATGTTACAAAGTAAGGTGATACCTTACTCAGGTATCAGCCAGGTAAGGTGATATTCCAAAGTTTAATTGAAATTACTTATACATTAGAAAAAAAGAAGGGGAAATTTGTGAATGAAAGGCATAAGATTCTGCACATGGTTGCTCCCCTTTGAACACATGCCACAAGCCTTTTACAACCCTTAACCACAAGGATTATATGTCTTCTCAGTGAAAACTAGAGCCAAAAAAAAAAATGAGTCAGAATGATGATTTTTCACAGCTTATACCAGATGGCCTACCAGGTCATTTCCAAATGTTGACCTATCACGTCATGGAGATACATCAAAATACCCTGAGGGCAGACGCTACCCATGGGACACTTGACCACTCTTTGTTCACAGCATGACCCACACCACCTAGCAACCCCACAAGCTGTGATCTCCCGTAAAACTGTGTTCAGTCATGGTTGAATAAATCACTGGACAGAGTGGGTTCGAACTCATGACAGAAGTTCGAACTCCACTCCGTTAAGAGAGTTGTTCTCAGTTATTTCGTTAGTCATGCTAAAATTAATTCTGAAACCTGAATGAAATGCATAATTTAGAAAATGAGAAAAAAGGTTTGCGAGTCAGAAATGTTTGCAAGATAGAAGTATTTGAGAAGTATTTGAGAGCTAGAAGGTTTCGTGAGCCAGAAGAATTTGTGAGCAAGAATGCTTCGTGAGCTAGAAGTGTGTGCGAGACAAAAGTCCGTGTGAGCTTGGACCCCTTGTGAGCCATAAGTGTTTGAGAGCAAGAAGTGTATGCGACCAAGAAAAGTTGGGAGCTAGAAATCTTTGAGATTTAAAAAACAAAGACTTTCTCAAAAGTTCCTCAATTCTCTAACTCACCAATTTGCTACACTCTGTTTATTCTATAAAGTTTCACCATATTTATATATTCTTATTTATTCCCCTACTGCTCGCTCTTTTTTTATAAACTCGTTCATTTATTCATGGATGTTTTACATATGTCCTCTCTTGTTCAGCTATTGTTTACTTTTCCCCCCTCTTCTAGGTAGAAAAAAATCTGACACTTACTTTTTTTCCTTCCTTCCATGTAGTCACTATAACAGATGCGGCTCATCGGGGATTTTTTCCTGTCAGTCTGTGTTTTCTCATTGCGTTTATATTTCTTTTTCAAAGCGAATTCACGTGTTCTGGTCTTTTTAATCTCTTTCCCTATCCGGAACATTGGCTTTTAGTTTTTCCTATACACCTGCAGTTTCATTTTCTTAAATTATTTTTTCCCAATCCAATATACATACATATATATATATATATATATATATATATATATATATATATATATATATATATATATATATATATATATATATATATATATATATATTGAGAGAAGATAATAAGTGAGCCAGTGTATATAGGCGAAGGGAATAAGGACGGGAGAAAGAAGTACTAGTGGTAATGGAAGTAGTAATAGTAGAAGTAGAAGTTATAGCAGTAGTAGTAGTAGTAGTAGTAGTAGTAGTAGTAGTAGTAGTAGAAGTAGTAATAGTAGTAGTAGTAGTAGTAGTAGTAGTAGTAAAGGAGTGACAGTAGTAGAAGTAGAAGTGGGGTAAGTCGAAGGACAAGAAAAAGGAGGGCTGCAGGAGAGCTAAGGACCCACAAGGGAAATGACCAAGAACACAGGGGAAGGGGGGGGGGACTGAAAGATAGAACACACTGGGCAGAAGAAAGGAAAAATGAAGAAAGAAATAAGGTAAAAAGGAAAGGATAAGAGGTAGGGAGAGAAGAAAGGTTGAAGTCAAGTCACCAGAGTTCTGAAGTTATGAGCATTTGACGATGCAAGTTTATTATTGTTAATATATATATATATATATATATATATATATATATATATATATATATATATATATATATATATATATTATTGTAACCACGAACGAGTGGTGCTAATCAATAAGAACACGGCACTAGCCAAGGATTCGAACCCATGTTGTACTGGCCCGCCATTGAGAGCGAGAACCAAATGACGCCTTAACCCACAGGACCACCTAATCCTACAAGAACAAAGCACCGAGCCAAGCTAGGTGTGTTACTCTTGGTCCGAGGACATGCAGAGGTGTGGGAACTTTCAAGCTAATTTCATTCTGATCCCTGTTTGGTCCCTT
>NC_091301.1:17734695-17747195 GCF_038502225.1 Cherax quadricarinatus | reverse complement strand
GCCACAATTGGAAGTTGAAGACACAAATGAGTCAGAGAGATAGTAGGAAGTATTTCTTCAGTCATAGAGTTGTAAGGCAGTGGAATAGCCTAGAAAATGACGTAGTGGAGGCAGGAACCATACACAGTTTTAAGACGAGGTTTGATAAAGCTCATGGAGCGGGGAGAGAGAGGGCCTAGTAGCAACCGGTGAAGAGGCGGGGCCAGGAGCTAGGACTCGACCCCTGCAACCACAAATAGGTGAGTACACACACACACACACACACACACACATATATACACACATACACATACACACACACATAAACACACACACACACACATATACACACATACATAAACACACACACACACACACACACACACACACACACACACACACACACACACACACACACGCGCGCGCGCACGCACACATACACACACACACATACACACACACACACACACATATACACACATACACATACACACACACACACACACACACACACACACACGCACACACACACACACACACACACACACACACACACACACACACACACACATATACACACATACACATACACACACACATAAACACACAAAGACACACACACACACACACACACGCACACACACACATATACACACATACGTAAACACACACACACACACACACACACACACACACACACACATATACACACATAATTGGAAGTTGAAGACTCAGATGAGCCACAGGGATGTTAGGAACTATTTCTTCAGACACAGAGGAGTCAGGAAGTGGAATAGTCCGGAAAGGGAGGTGGTGGAGGCAGGATCCATACATAGCTTCAAGAAGAGGTATGATAAAGCTCACGGAGAAAAGAGGGAGTGACCTAGTAGCGACCAGTGAAGAGGCGGGGCCAGGAGCTACAAATCGACCCCTGCAAAAAACAGTTAAGTGGGTACACTTAGGTGAGTACACACGGAAAATACGAAAAACCCAAAAGGCCAAACGATTGTAGTTTAAAATGCTGGACTGAAGCTAAAACTTGAGGCCAACGAGAAAAATTTAACGAGTAGACCTTCACGAACACACGAATGTTGATGTAAACAAGTAAAAGTTAAAAAGAAAACGATGTTCCTCAGTGATATTTGAAGACATTTATTCAGCCTCAGGGAGTTCATATAGTTAAATTACTTTGATGGAAGCGGGAGGTAGACGCCGCACACAGGTTTAAGAATAGGTATGGTAGCCAGCGAATCTGTGAATGAGTGACTCTGTCAAAGGCTAGTTAAGAATGTAGAAACCAAGACTCGATTCTCACAGCCACATGAAAACGCACTAGAACAAATTTGATCGCTCTCAGTTCAAGAACGCATAAAACTCTTCTCGTTTCAGCTTCCTGAAGCTTCAGCATGATCCTGAAGTGCAATTAGCATCATGGAAAGTCGATCTGATCTGACCCGTAGGTCTGAAGCCACCACCCAATCCTTCAGGATTTTCAGACAGAAGTCTTGATCTGATCTTTTTTTTTTTTTTTTTTTTTTTTTTTAAGGCACGATCACTTGAAGGTTCAGCCCTAATCGTGGGTAATGTGTACGCTGTCAGCGAGTACTTCCGGGTGATAGCTTCGCTATAAACAGGTACTTTTCTTAGAGTTTCGTGCTCGTTGGACCCTTCCGATGCCGTACCATCACTCAGACGAGGCACTAAAAATAAGTTGATCAAGGAGAAATGCGAAGAAGCGAGAAAGAGAGAGAGAGAGAGAGAGAGAGAGAGAGAGAGAGAGAGAGAGAGAGAGAGAGAGAGAGAGAGAGAGAGAGAGAGAGAGAGAGAGAATGAGAGAGAGAGAATGAGAGAGAATGAGAGGTAAATAAAGTCGGTTGACCAAATGAAATCGTTGGTTCACAGATGAATCTAGTTTCATTCATTTTGTTCGTTTTTTTTCATAACAATAAAAACACTTTAAAATAAGCTGAAGTAGGTAACAGCTCTTAGCTTGTAAATAAAGGAAGAAACTCTTAATCTAACTCCGTGAAAAGTTTTCTGTAAAAAGAGAAAATGGGAAAGGGAGAATTAAAACTCATGTTCTTTTGTATTTGTAAAGGTTTCTGAAATTATTTTATCTTATGATTCCTAGCCTCAAAAGTGCATTATATCACAGTTTTTCCATACAGGTCTAACTTAATTGAAAAGTCTCTTACGGAACGAAAATAATCTCTCACACTGACGCCTAAATTCTGTAGATTAATTAAAGGATTAGGAGAGAGAGGCATTGTCCAAAGGAACTAGATTAAAAGAAACTACAGTAAAGATAGCTCGTTGGTCCAGTAGTACAATAAAAAAATGCTTACAAAACCTTATGCAGGTATCTTGTAGTCTGGGTTCAACGTGAAGACTTCCCATAAGTTCCCAATAAATGAAACGGCTCGACATGCCCACACACTCTGAACTTGTCGTTTACTGCCCATAATTTAAATCCTGACGTTGTTATACTGCGTTATTTATGGCAGTCAGGTCTCAGTAATGAGCGGGGTAATAAGTCTTGAGCCAATAATATTGATATGTTCACGATACTTCTTCAAGGGCTAATAAATCTTCCCGAACTTTGTGTTTCAGCGTGTACGTCACGAACTGAGGCAGCAGGACAACGATGGAAAACATAAGAATCAGGTGCACAGTACGTCGTGTCCTCCTGCATGTTCCACGATACTAAGTAGGTCCTACTATGGCAGGCAGCTCCTATTATGCTAGACAGGTTCTATTATATTAAGCAGGCTTTCTCTCTCTCTCTCTCTCTCTCTCTCTCTCTCTCTCTCTCTCTCTCTCTCTCTCTCTCTCTCTCTCTCTCTCTCTCTCTCTCTCTCTCTCTCTCTATATATATATATATATATATATATATATATATATATATAGGATGGGGTCCACCTCTGGTGTAAATTGTGGGACCCATAGCCTCGAAGAAGTGGATAAAAAGGCTTCAAGGAAGAATATTTGGATTTCTTCCTGAAGCCATTTGAATATTCCACTTCCCCTACCACCCCATCTTTTAAACTATATATATATATATATATATATATATATATATATATATATATATATATATATATATATATATTTATATATATATACATATATATATATATATATATATGTGTGTGTGTGTGTGTGTGTGTGTCTGTGTGTCTGTGTGTCTGTGTGTCTGTGTGTGTAGTGCAGAATAAGTGAAGCTGGTCATTTAGCAAGAACTCATTTAAAATTAAGTCCTTTCTAAAATTTTCTCTTATATGTTTAAAGATATATTTTTTATTTATGTTAACGTAAAAATTAATAATTTTGTCCCAAAAGAACCTTAGGAAACTTATTTAGCGTTATTATAATAAACGCAGTTTAATTTAGCCTAATTCAACTAAATATATTTTAGATAAGTCTACAATAATTTAATAATAAACAAGCACAATGAAATACATTTTTTTCGTTAGGTTCAAAATAGTTTTTTGTGAAATTTTTTCATATACAAATTTTTGCTTGCCTTATTCGGCAATAAGAGTGTTGCTATTTAAGCCAAAATCTCAAGTTTTACCTATTCGGCACGATGTTTTCCCATTCCCTGGGGCACCAGGCTTATTTTCAAAGTTACTTCGTCAAATCCTTCCGCATGCAGTGGACATCGAAAGAGATTTGAAATGCTTAACAATTCTCAAACAGGCGAAATTATTTACAAACATTATCTCTACTTCTACCTCAGGACTCGTGGTAAAATACTGTGTACTCTGATACAGAGTTTGCAGGTTCGAGTCCTGCTGTGGACGTAGAGATAATGCTGGTAATAATTTCGCCTGTTTGCCAGTTGTTAAGCATTTCAAATCTCTTTCGTTGTCCATTGCACAGCAGGATTTGATGAAATATTTAATGAAATATTGGTGTTTTCAGCATTTCACTTTGAATCCACTTCCACATCAACAGCAATGTGATGAGACACTCAGCTTTGACATGTCGGTAACCTGAACGAACTGGATATCACTTTAAATTTCATTTGAAGGTGGTAATTCTCAAAATGTGTATTTCGATGATGCGTATGTTTCTGCGTTTTGTAGACAAGCACTGAGAGACTGATAGGAGTGAGAGCAAGGTATTCAATTCACATGTTTTGTAATCAAGAGCCGTTTTCTTACGTCGATTAAATTTTATGCCTGGCAATTGCATTGGCTTTGCTATAAACAAATTTTGCAGGTGTTTATAAACGTAGATAGATATCCAAATTGCCCAGACTGTCTTTTAATGTATTATTTGGCAGTATTCCCACAAAATTTTAGTTATAAAATCCTTCTTGCTTCACATTTTCGATTCTTGAACCCTTTTTCCTCCCCGACTTGTAACTCGTCAAAATGAGAAAAAAATGAACCAGGAGACGTGGAGGGGAGTGGAGTCGTCTGGTAATTAAACGAGTGTTGGTGGAAATGGTGGAGGGTGAGCATGTCGAAAATGATTTTTACATACGGTTTTTCCATCTGTTTCTCTGCCTACCTACCTCTCTAACTACCTGTCTGCCCCCACTGCCTATCTGAATGTCTGCTGCCATTTTGTTTTCCTGTCTGTATCTGCCTGATTGCCTGCCTCCCTTTCAACTTATATAACCATCCCCATGCTTGCCTGCTTGCTTCCCTGCCTACTTGCTAGCATGTCTGCTTCCATCCCTGCTAGCATACATGGCCGCTGTCCTCTCTGCTTGCTTACCTACCTTCCCGCTTTAATCTCCTCTTGTTTCTTTCCTCACTTGCCTACTTGCTTGCCTGATTGCATGACTTTCTTACTGCTTCTCACTTTCCTTGTCTGCCTGCCTGTCTGCCTTTATGACTGCTTTGGTCTCTATTTGCCTGCTAGCCTGACTACTTCCCTTCTTGATTGTCTGCCTGCCTGTCTATCTGCGCTACTAACTGCTTTCCTTCCTTCTTCCCTGCCCCATTTCTTCCTACCTCAGCGTCTGATTCTCTCTCTAGTGTCGTATGTAAAACGTAAACGATACAATTCTTTCAGGGAGCTAGCTTATATATACAGCCTAAAAATAGCTTTCTTCTTCTTCATGCATGTAGCAGTATCGTGCTCCTGTAAATTTCTTCCCTTCGCTTCTGTTTATTTTGGATTCTTTGTTTGTCCACTTGATTAACTTGGTAAGCTTCAGTAATCTATTCAGTGTCGACGAGAGTAAAAATAGATATTTTAATTCTAATCAAGTTAATGCTCCAGGCGGCTATTTCTAATTTTGCTTATTTAGGAAGTAATTGGTTTTCCGCAAGATCGGAGCAACGTTGTTGATATACATCAGTAAAATATTACTTAAGCAAACGGAATAAGCAACTTTCTCTCTTCGGTAGAACAGTACATTGCCAGAAACAGACCAGACCGCCTTCTGGTGTCAAATTAAATTTGTGAATTTGTTATTAATTATTCATCTAGAAATACAAAAGCTACAGAGGCGTTGATGCCTTTGTATAGCTCTCCGTTGTCGACATAACACGAGTAAGAAGAATGTATCCTTTTAATTATAACATATTGTTAGATGCGACTTGTACCACGGTGACGAACGTCACTCTATGAATACTGTATGAGTTTGGAGAGGCATAGATTAATTCAACCTGAGATATATATATCTGTTTTAGGCACGATAGATAAACATTCACACTGGAGCTAAGACTCAATCCCCACAAATTAGAATTGATAAATACGCACGCACAAACACACAGACACACACGCATATACACATATACAAGCCCCAATATTTGGATATATATAAATAAAATGTGTATTTGCGAGATAACAAGTGATTAAGTTATAAGAAAATATTTAAGCAACAAAATCCACCAGAGTTAACGGACTTCTAGAGAAAAATACTGTATAAATATTCTTGAAGAAAAACAGAGGAACTCTGCTGAAAAAAAAAATACTTAAGAGTGAGATACGAGTTGAGATGAAAGGAACAGGACATATCTGAAAAGGAAATAGAAGGGTGAAATGAATGCAAAATTTCCCAGAGGAAGGGGATGTCATAATGTCATGTAAAATGAATAATACTTCACTTGATCTCTCAGTCCCCTCATCTCGGCCATAGATCCTCCCCAATACATGTTATCATCCATTCCTTCAATATTTTTGCGGCTCACCAAAAATGACCTCAAAGCTTTAAGAATAAATGGAAATGGAATTTCCATGAAGCCAAGTGAATAAAAAATGGAAAATGAAAGGAAGTGTAAAAATTAAGCGATAACATTTTATCTAACATTCTGCAAAGGACACCAGATAAGGAGGAGGTTAGTTATAAACAGAAATGGAAATAAAGAAAACTCTAAATATGGGAGGCAACGGGAATTCATTTTGAAAATTCAATGGGGAAATGAAATTTGTGAAAACAGATTTCTCGATCTAGAAACCTCAGAAATTTCGTCCCAGTAAAATAAGAGATGGAGCGGAAATACAATGACAACCCAAGTCATAATAAACAATGAATGGTAGCAAATATCAAGGACAAAAATTATACAATTTTTCGAAAGAGAAGACTTAAGACAGTGGAAAAAGCTACGATAACACTAAACCGTGAGCAATGATTTTGTTACTGTTATGTTTCTCAGTCTGAAAGTAACAAATATATATTATTACTTATTACCTGGAAGGAGCATTACTAAATCATACAGCACCTTGGGAAATATTGCACTGGGCAAAGTTGATTCAGGGTGACTGGATCAAGAGCCCCTCAACGGTATCGAGGCACCTCCCTGGAAGGGTTCGTCTCATCAGATTGCCGAGATATTTGATATAAGGTGATTATTACATGGCTTTGCCAGGTTCTCCAGTGTACTACGTACGAGTCAGTAACATCACAGCACTACCACAGTTGACGATATCACCACATCCAACACTTATATCACTTACTATCACTACCATCAGTACAATTGTGACCACGATCGTTCATTGCTGCCACTTGCTCCTCTTAGAAAGTTACTTGTGATCCTCTCAAGTGGTCTTATTACCTCTTTCTATCACATCTTGTAGACGGTGGATAACAATGTTGAGTGTATTCAAGAATTTTCTAGAGGTTATTTGAAATGAAGCACACAGACACGCGCGCACACACACACACACACACACACACACACACACACACACACACTCACACTCACACACACACACACACACACACACACACACACACACACACACAATATATATATACATATAAATAAATATATAAATAAATATATATATATATATATATATATATATATATATATATATATATATATATATATATATATATATATATATATTGGAAGGAGAGGCAAGAGAAACACATTTTATACGTTAAACGCTGAGGTGAGCAGGTGACAACTCAGGTGAGTTGTCACCTGCCCTGAGTGAAGTATCACCTCAGTGTTTAACATATAAAATGTGCGTCTCTTTCCTCTCCTTTCCATTCCTCTGAAGATATGTGTGTAAGCACATATTTTCAGAGGTATTTTTCCTATTTTTACTTTGGTATTTTTATATATTTGCAGTCACGCGTTTATTGTGATATATATGTCGTGCCGAATAGGTAAAATTTTCGATTTTGGGTTAAATAGCAACGCTCTTCTTGCCGAATAAGCCAAGCGAAAATTTGTGTTTTCAATAATTTCGCAAAAAATCATTCTGAACCTAACGAAAAAATTATATTTCACTGCGTTTGTTTATTATTAAATTATTGTAAAACTTATCTAAAATATATTTAGTTAGATTAGGCTAAATTAAATTGCGCTTGTTATTATAAGGTTAGGTAAGTTTTCTAAGATTCTTTTGGTACAAAATTATTAATTTTTACTTTAGCATAAATGGAAAAAATATATCCTTAACGCATAAGAGGAAATTTTAGAAAGGACTTAATTTTAAATGAGTTCTTGTTACCTGGCCAATTTTACCTATTCGGCACGGCATATATATATATATATATATATATATATATATATATATATATATATATATATATATATATATATATATATATATATATATATATATATATATATATATATACAGTGCGTTAATAACCTAATTCAAAATTCTCTGAGATAAACAGAGAGAAACAAAATAAAAATTTCATCTCATTTCCACGTTGAAAGTCTCGTTGCTTTTGGAGTGACCAAACAAAAGCGTCTTTCATAGATTTTAATCAACGCTTCTGACACGAGGTATGAATCGAACTTCAAAGGAAGAGGTGCTGTGTGTGATTGTCCATCCCACTGTGCTCTTATTGTTGGCCTGTGTGCCTTTATGTTTACCTCTCTCTTTGTTTGTGTATCTTAATAGTATTTCTAATTTTCAAGATGCTTTTCTCATCCTCTGTTATGTTTCTGTCTGTCTGTTATTCTGTCTGTATCTTTCTCTATGTATGTTTCTCTCTCTGTCTCTGTCTGTCTGTTTCTCTCTGTTTGTTTCTCTGTCTCTGTTCGCCTGTCTGTCTGTCAGTCTCTCTCTGTCTCTGTCTCTCTCTCTCTCCCTCTCTCTGTTACATGTCAGGAAAAATTTAAGAGTGACTTGTCAGGCGAAGGGGAATTTTGTCAATATTGTTTATATTCCTCACAAATTCTGTTCATTATAATTGAATCTAATTTATACAACTCTGAACTTATATTCATACTA
This sequence comes from Cherax quadricarinatus, assembly GCF_038502225.1. NCBI lineage: Eukaryota > Metazoa > Arthropoda > Malacostraca > Decapoda > Parastacidae > Cherax > Cherax quadricarinatus. The sequence continues at coordinate 17,738,555 of NC_091301.1, read as the reverse complement.
AAGTACAATCAATACTATTTTCATTAAGCTAGATTTGATTATATTTCTTCCAACCATGAACCTGCTTCATTCTACCTTATCAGCCTTCTGAAAATCTGCTTAAGTGGTTACAAATCTCTCATAAATAAGCAAAGTATTAGATACTCATCCAGTATAATGCTATATTTATGATGCTGTCATCTTAGGTCAAGACTTTTCAGCTTTTCCATAATAAACCTTAAATATATATATATAAATATATATATATATATATATATATATATATATATATATATATATATATATATATATATATATATATATATATATACATATATATATATATATATATATATATATATATATATATATATATATATATATATATATATATATATACATATATATATATATATATATATATATATATATATATATATATATATATATATATATATATGTATATATATTTAGGAGTGGACGTGTCAGCAGATGGGTCTATGAAGGATGAGGTGAATCATAGAACTGATGATGGGAAAAGGGTGAGTGGTGCACTTAGGAGTCAATGGAGACAAAGAACTTTGTCCGTGGAAACAAAGAGGGAAATGTATGAGAGTATAGTTATACCAACACTCTTATATGGGTGTGAAGCATGGGTGATGAATGTTGCAACGAAGAGAAAGCTCGAGGCAATGGATATGTCATGTCTGAGGGCAATGTGTGGTGTGAATATAATGCAGAGAATTCGTAGTTTGGAAATTAGGAGGTGTGGGATTACCAAAACTATTATCCAGAGGGCTGGATAATAGTTGATGTGGTTCGGACATGTAGAGAGAATGAAGCAAAACAGAATGACTTTCAGAGTGTATAAATCTGTAGTGGAGGGGAGGCGGGGTAGGGGTCGGCCTATGAAAGGTTGGAGGGAGGGGGTAAAGGAGGTTTGTGTGCGAGGGGCTTGGACTTCCAGCAAGTATGCGTGAGCGTATATAATAGGAGTGAATGCAGACAAATGATTTTTTAATACTTGACGTGCTATTGGAGTGTGAGCAAAGTAACATTTATGAAGGGATTCAGGGAAACCGGCAGGCCAGATTTGAGTCCTGGAGATGGGAAGTACAGTGTCTACACTCTGAAGGAGGGGTGTTAATGTTGCAGTTTTATAACTGAAGTGTAAACCACCCCTCTAGCAAGACAGTGATGAAGTGAATGATGAAAGTTTTTCTTTCTCGGGGCCACCCTGCCTTGGTGGGAATCGGCCGATGTGTTAATAAAAAATATTTCATTCCATATTTGAACAATAACTTTAAAGCATCAGGAAGTGATATTAATTTTGTCTGAAAATATTTTTTGGCGCTATTCCTCCTCCCTTGTCTTGTCTTCATCATTTAATATTCGATAACGTAGTTATGTCTTGCATAATAAATTTTGTGAATCCCTTTGTGATAAGGAGTCTGATTTGCTGTTCACGTTGAAGAGTGTAATGAGAAGGATTGGCATAATTATTCAGACATTTCAATAATGGAACAATAAAAGACAGACGGAAGAGAATTTTTTTGACAACGTCTTGTTGTATAAGCTCTCAATTCACAGAAAGAAAATGCAAGGGAATATAAAAAAAAAAGAGTTTGAGTAACATAAACTAGTGGAGTTACCGGTAGAAAGATAGAGTGGTTAAATGTGGCGTTCATGTGACCTGATAAGCACTTGGGGAAGAATAGGGGATAAACATAGTAATTGCGTGTTATCTACGCAGTACTGGGGAAAGAAAAGTGAAAGAACAGAGGGATGAACGTAGCGCTGTGCGGGAATGCGCCCAAAACGGTAATTGATAATCCTGTAGCACAAGTGATATTACGCTATATGCTATATATATTATTAGTCTTGTTTCATACTTAAATCATGTTTCAGTCATGATCAGTTGTTTTTATACTTAAAATTTATTATGTTTTATACATGACTACACAATATTTCAAATATGATCCAATCTATTCCACTCTTTATCCACTGTTTTATACATTGTTTATTGTGTTTTATACACAATCTATAGACTTTTATGCACAATTCATTGATGGTTCATAAAAGACCCTTTGATTTATAAAGTACAGTCGACCCACAAAATCGACTGTACTTGATAAAGGATTTTTGTGCGGCTACTGAATTTAATCACCTTATTCTAAGTTTTGTTCTATTGCTTTCAATTCATAAATTGTAGCAATAGATCACGAAGTGTCTCTCAAGCATCAGTTTATTTACGTGAGTCCTCCATAAATATTTATGTACCTTAACTTTAGCGTCTATGCTTCAGTATAACAAACATCCAAAATTCACTGTTTGTTTTCCAGCGCGATTAGGCGCTGTAATTTCTAAATGATCAACAAAATAGTCAAAATTACTTATTAGTTATCATAGGTTATATTATGTCTCTCCGCCTCACGTCCCTTCTGCTCAGTTTTCTCTCATTAACTCGCCTTCTTTTTCTTCCTCATTCAATCGCCTTCTTACAGAACTGCTGCATTGTCTGTCTACTCCATACCTAGAGAATGAATGTTAGCGATATAGTCTCGAGAATAACTAACGGGGAATCGAGTCTCCATCATTTCTTGCGTTCAATGACTCAAAAGGGGTTTAGCACATGGATGAAAAAAATTATCCTCCTTGTTTAGCTTGCTCCTCTTCCTACATTCTAGGAACTGCTAGTCTTCCTCCACATTCCTTCTGCTCCGTAGGGTTCTTCACGTTTTCCCTCTATTGAATTCTGCTTCCCTCTCCCCAGCATTTCCACTCCTTCCCTCTTTTCCAACATCTTTTTTAAATTTCCCTGCGCCACACTGGTGATATTATCGTCTCTGCCACCACAGTGTCCAGGACCTTCCTGGCTTACCTACAAGGACGGAGATATCATCGTCTCCAATATCCAGCACCTCACTACAGTATATAAGCCACGTCTACGGCCCTATGCTGTACATTCTACAAGATTGATGGACTGAACACATCGACTCCAGGTTGAGGGACTGATTACCTCATTCTCCTCCTCTCCTTACGCCTTCTTTGTATTGGACTGATGAAGCCACTGTGTGGCGAAACGTTTCCTGAATAAAGATTCCCATATGCTGCATAAGTGTCTCAATCTTCAACTTGTCGGTTTTTCAAACCATTCATCACCTTTTTGGCTTACCTTGATGTTGGTGAGGGTATCTAAGACCAATAAATTGGAACTACTCTTCCGATCATCGGACTACACCTGATAATCCTCACCCCTCCTATTGCCAAGGTGCATTTTAACTTGTATGGCTTTAGCACTACCCTATGAATAATAATAACAACAACTATAAGAACAATAATAATATTAATACGAATAAGAATAAAAATATAAATAATAATGATTTACCAATTCAGTAAACCGTATACCGCCTACCTTTTCTTTCTCTTTCTCACTCTTCTCCCCTTCTTCACAACCTGTCTTCCCTCTTCACTCTTCACCTTCCCTTTCCAGTCCCCACCTCAGCTCTCCACCTCCCCTCTCCACACCCACATCCCCTCTACTCTCACCACTCAAAACTGGTGATCCGCTCACCCCTCGTTTCTTTTTCAGGGAAAGCAAAGTCACGCTACCGAGACTTTCCTCAGCCCTGGTCACCAGTGACTTACAGGAAACACGGAATGTATCGATTTCCTGCAGAACTAGACAGCTAAATCATGCGAGTAACGTTGACATATTTCCGAACATCAGGACTGACATCACCTATAGATAACCTGCCAAATGTGGAGGTACAGCACTGTGTTCCTTGCGCTGTGTTCCTTGCGCTGTGTTCCTTGCGCTGTGATCCTTGCGTTGTGATCTTTGTTATTACTACTGTGAGAAAAACATGCCAGAAGGCGAT
>NC_091301.1:17692195-17727195 GCF_038502225.1 Cherax quadricarinatus | reverse complement strand
AGACGTAATTCCACAACAACTAGATGAAAATGACCCTAAAAAATATAAAGTAGTAAAGAAACTGTAGGTGAATATTAGACAAAGTATAGAATAATACCTGATGAAATATTACCCCGGGTTTTACAGATAATACGTAGAAGAACCAAGCTGCTCACTAGGGGAAAATATTCTGTGACTTCAGTGCAAATAAGGAAATTAACAGAAAAATGGAAACACACATTAAGCCACATGCCGATATTTTAAGGTGATAAAAAAGACACTTGATATTATACAACAGTGTCAATGTCCAGTGTTGTTATAAAAAGAAGATTTGTAACAATCGATGAAGCTTCTGAAGAGAAAAAAATTACGTTATACGCTTTGGCTTCAAATTAAGAAGATCTTGCACATAAAATTTAATGAACTGCAATGGCAGAATCACAAAATTTATGCAAGAAACAAATGAATTGACAGAATTAAATAATTTTTATTTACAAAGTTTTTTATAGAATTTTCTCTAACTAAATATCGGATGAACTTGAGAATACTTATTTAAAAAATAAAATGGAGTAAGAAAAAATTATTTTCGTGGATATATCATCAGGTGCGTCCCAGAAGAAGCCATTCTTGCTCAATTATTTTTCTAGTTTACCGAAATGATTTGTCAAAATAATTATAAACCTTCGTGATTGTGTTTGCAAAACATGAAGGGTGACTGCTGGTCCTTACAAGAAGATTCAAATTAACTGAACGAGTGGAATATGAGATAGTGAAATTTAACGCAGAAATGAGAGCAAAAACATGTCACATAAAGAATGTAGATCATGTGATCGATTATTAAAAGCTTAAGAAGATAAAGAAATCTAGTAGCAACAATCAATAATGAATTTTCACCAGAATGTCACAGTAATATAATAGTAAAAAGCTTGACTAATATACCAGTAAACTTCGAAATTACTTATTTATTGATGAATCAAGAGAAGAATGGACGGAGAGACAGACCGTGGTTGTGGTGTGTAGCGGGTCCAGCACATTCCACTCACCGAACAGAACCGGTTGCAAGAGAAAGATTTTGCAAGCAGAACTTTTGTTTATGTTTCCGTCAGCGGCACCATCTGTGACCCTATTGTCTCTTCTTCACTGACAGTCGTTTATTACGATTTATACAGCGTTTATAGAAAACATAACTTGAGGGGTGTGAACAACAGATTTACCACGAAAGCTACTGGTGCTATGACAGTAGTGCTACAGATAGTGACCACTCACGAAAATATGACCAGATGTTCTGTTTCTGAAATTTTCCTATTGAAACCCTCATAGTTCATTGGTAAGGAGCTGTACCTGCTACCAGACCGCTCAGCAGACGGGGGATCAAGCATACACCACGTCTCGCACTGAATGACCAATATGGGATTAGCGTTTAACGCAAATTATTAATTAATTGTATCTGCTACCACCAGGGCCACGGTTCAATCCACCGTCCATTCTTCTGTTTATATATATATATATATATATATATATATATATATATATATATATATATATATATATACGTATATGTATATATATCAGCGAAAATTGGAAAAACACTGAGCGTATTCTACAAAACTTCAAGAGTGGATTTTGCAATAGTTTCAGAGTGAAAATAATATAAAAAACACTTTAATGAAGATAGAAGTCCTTTAAAATTACTAAAGAAGAAATAGAAAAAACTGTTGTTGAAAATTGGAAAAAGATGAGGAGAGAACACTAGAATATTGTTATTCATAAACAGAGTTGTAGTGTGTGGAAGTGGCAACCAATTATTATTATTATTATTATAATCAAGGGGAAGCGCTAAACCCGTAGGATTATACAGCGCCTGGGGGGGGGATGTGGAAGGCATTCAGGCTTAATTCGGGGAACTGGAGCACAGATCCAATTCCCTAAATCAAGAGCCCCACACCAACATCAAGGAACCTTCCGTGAAGGGAAGTGGCAACCAAGAGGAGGTAGTAGGTGCGATAACTATATACTATTGACTGGATAACACAAGAAAAGCTGTGCGCCTGTCAGTTCAAACTATGGATTGCGCATACACACACACACATTCCCTCTCTCTCTCTCTCTCTCTTCGCAACGTATCGTCCAAGGTTGAAATTGATCAAGTATATAATAAACATTGATACACCACCTTATAACATAAACGAGCATCCTAAAGTCAAACTGAAGAGAGGTCACGGGAGAGATCAAGGTTGGGGAACATGGATAGGTCCACGGATGAGACTTCTCTACAACAATGTGTCTGCTTCTCCAACTGAAAGGATATTGGACATTACAGCTATAAAGACAAACTAACAGACAGAAATTACCATGATAGCCTATCAAGATCCTTACACTTACAAGCCTAACTCTCATCCAGATGGAAGACCATGTAATTAAACTTATATAAACTTTGGTGTGATAATCACATGTACAACTTAATAGGCATTACAAGTTTTGAGGGCAGGTTAAGAGCGGCCAGGATGACCTGATTCAACAAGTCAGATTTATACACGTCTAAAGAATCGAAGTGGAGAGATTTCTTAAACATAAGAAAGAAGGAACACTGCAGCAGGCCTACTGGCCCATGCGAGGCAGGTCCAATTCTCCTACCGGCTTTTAAGCCGGTAGGAGCACTGGCAGTGCTTGTGAACAGACGTTAAGGCGAACTATAGATGTGCCGTGAAGAAACGTTAGTGGATTATAAACAGTTAAATAGTGTGTAGTTGCCAAGCTGGGCCAGCAGAGAGGTCGAGCTCCATCTCCCAACTTCAGCCCCAGGACCAGTATTGTTGTACGCCTGCAGTCTTTGTCTAGCTACTCTATGTACTTGAATAGGACCTGGTTGTATACTGGCGCGACACACTCAAGGATTTTTCCTGCCTAAGTGGTGTACAACAGCGTGAATAGTGCCTTTTCTCGGTTCCTGAAGGAAATATTACAAATACCTCATGTGCATAAGTTGCAGATGTAATCTGGTTGTTGTGCACCTCAAGGAGAATATTAAATATGAAACTTCTCTTTAGTTTTCTTGTCCTTTAACTGGAGATGCCTCTCTCGTGAGCGACACTCCGTACATCGTCTTCTTTGCTCTCACCACTATTTTGCTCCTCTTCAGGCTGAAGTTTCATAAGCTCGTGTTGGATCATTCCTGCCTCTTGATCCAGTCTTCGTGCAGATTATTGTCAATCTTCTCATTTAGTTTTATTCTCAACACTTTATAAATGTTAGCCTAGAGCTTCATGTGCAAGTTTGTTCTATCGATCACATTAAGAGAGTATGGGGGTCCTGGACTGATTCTTGTGGAACTCTGCTTGTTACTTCTGGGCTGTTTGTGCAAATGAACCGCGTTTCTTGACACCCTGGCTCGCACCTTCTGTTTGTGGATCAGTCCCTAGCATGCCATACTATCGATGGCCTTTTATTAAGGAACATACAGTCTGACACCCTTCTATTGAGAACCTAAGAATACAGTATGACTACTGACCCATCCTAGGATGGTGCTTCATGTGGCTCATGTTAGGTCGGTCGTTCTCTATCCCTCTATCATTTCCATCAGCCATGTTGTTCTTTGGCGAAGTCGTTGGTGTTCCACCAACCCATTTTTAATAAATCTTTACTGTCACCCTGCATTATGTGGGGTTGTGGTAGTCGTTACGCTCATTCCTAAACTCTATTGGCCTTATCATGAAGCTGTGAATGGAGTCTTCCTCCAACAATTCTTCATCCAGATTACTGCAGTTTTAAACCGCCAAGATACCAAAAGAGATTACTGTAATTTTAAACCGCCATCATGACTCACGAAATCGTAATAACACGATAATAAAGAAATCACTGTGATTCGTTTTCAATCGTGTTGTTATGATTTCATGAGTCATGATGGCGGCTTTGGGGGGACCTGAGCTGGAGTACGTCACTGCCACGCTGGTCTGGAATTCATCTGTAAAAGAAAGTGCATTTGTGGTCACTGTGGAGCCCAGGGTATACAGAAGTATACCTAGTAAGATGTATCCTAATAGTCAGTTGGTCCAGTGGTTAGCACTCTGTCCTGTGAATTTTAGATCTCGCCTGCCATGGTTCGAGTCTTACCCGTTCTATGATTTGATTAATTTCCTAACATCTCTGTAACTCATTTATATTTTAAATTTTCTTCCACGTTTCTTTTTTTCTCATTAGTTTGTGGTGGTTCTTGCATATTAAATCCTCCGTGTACCTTGGACGTTGTGAATATATCTCCTTTGCTCGTTCTATCCCCTCATCCGCCCGTGACCATCGCTTCGTAACTAGGTATCTGCGTGACCTACCACGGCAGCAGGTTGCGAGGATGTTTATTAGCGAAACAATATTAATTATATTATTTCGAGGACAGTCAAAACAACAAATAAATAAACATAAAAAATTAACTAATGAGAACGCTGTCCAAAAAAAACGCTAAGTTAAAATAAGTTAAGATTAAAAGTAATCTGGTTTCGTTGCGTGATCAAACAGATTTAATATGTAATTAACCGATACAAAAAAAATGTTGGCAGAAGCCCCTAAACAAGTGAAGGTGATGCCGGGCGGACGTTAACGAGTTTTAAAAGTGGTTTGAGAATCTTCCCAGGAAAACCAGATAAAGTAATCACAAGAGTTAGTGAGTCATTAAGAAAATAAAGCGAAGAAAGTTGAAGGTGAAGACGTAAAAACACTTTCTGGAGAGAAATGTCAGCAAAACAAATTTGATTTGAGTATCGACCATAATTTTCTTCTCGTTTCTTGTCTTCCATTTCATTATGCTTTTCCTACTATTTCTCAGCTGAAGACACTTTTAGGAAAGAAAAATGAGAAATAAAGTAAGTAGATAAGCAGGATCAAAGAAATATGTAAATAAAAAAGAAAGGTGAATGACTATACAAATATAAATGGGAAAAAGGCTTGAGGTCGTTAAGAAAAATGTCTCCTGGCACAGGTCTTCGTCAGCAGTGATTATGTAACCTCTGGTTACTGATTCTGTATGACCATGGTTCAACAACTCCTGACTTTATACAAAAGCTGAGGTAATCAGTCCCTCAGCCTTGGAGTTGGTGTTGAGAGCACCGTGGTGGTAGATATTCTGAAGCAAAGGCAAGGAGACTAGCGTTTTTATAGGCGTCAGTGGAGACTTACCGGAGATTGATATTCCACCCATTAACAAAATAATTCTCGTAATCTTTGATTATTCTTGCGGTGGAGTTTGTCTAAGGTCTATCGATTGGATGGAGCATTAAGTGGCAACGTGACTAGTTACTTTACCACCTGATTCCTAAAACAGTTAGGAACTAGAAAAATTCTCAGTGCGCTGTGAAATGAGAGTTAAACCTTTGGGATATATACGTATGTACCTTCCAGTGCATATATCCCTCCGAGGATAAAGAAAGGCGTTGACTTTAGTATTCAAGATACACGCAAATCTTCGAAATTGCTTGAAATAAAAATCGTGTCATTACAATTCCACGAAACTTTTGTTTGTAACTGATTTAATAAAAAAACGTAAGGATACGGAGAAAATATATGCGAACTATAAATATAAGAAAATATTTCTGGAAGAGATTACAAGTTCATGATGACTTGAACACGCTGCTTATGTGGTCAGAAAGTGGCTACTAAAATTTAATACTAATATAGGTTAATTAATGCTAATTTTAGAAGGAATGAGATGACCGAACTGTAAGGAGTGTCACCACAGAAATAATAGAAAAAAAATCTGGGAGTAAGCATTGCACCAAACATATAAGGAGAATTATGTATATGTCGAAAAATGTCAGTTGCATATGAAAAAAATATCAAACTTAAGAACTGTTTTCTGAACTCTTAACATGGTTTTATTTGGGATATTAAACACATTTTACGTTAGGGTCATCTTGGAGACCGCGGTGTTAGCTAGTATGGAAGCCGCACCTGATCAGGTATGTAGGCAAAATCATTTTGTAACGAAATTGGTACTGGAACTGAGGTGGATTGGAAAACCTAGAAAACTCATTCTGACAACACTAGAAGACAGGAAAACGAAGATATGATCATGACGCTCAAAATACTCATAATAAGAAGACTAGACAACTACAGTCTGTTAAAGACGTGACAAGAAAGAGCCAATATCATAGATACTAGAAGCTAAAAGCAACGTAAATAAGCTACAAGGACGTTACAAATTACTTTTCTCAGTTTTAGAGCGGTAAGTGGAGGGAACCGAGCGAAAAGGTGGCTTGAGAAAACACCATATACAGTTTCAAATGTAGATATGATCAAGACTCACGAAATCGTAATGACACGATTGCAAACAAACCATACCACGGGTGGGGTTAGAATCTTACTGTAGCTAGCTGGCTAACGCGTCGGTCTGGAGTTTTATGACTCTCTGATCGCGGGTTCTAAGCCCACCCGTAGTATGGTTTAGATATGATCAAATTCAGGAGGCCAGCAATCAGCAAAGCCAGTCGAAAGTAGTTAAGAGGTAGAGCCAGGAGCTTTGAATCACCTCATGCAAACACAACTAGCTGAATACAGCTAAGTGAGTAAACATAGTGCGCTATTGTACAACACTGATATATAGGCACCTCCAGCTGCTGCTGCTGTTAAATCCAAGTTACATGCCGGCGGCGATAATCTGAATTGTGCCAAAGGGTTATTTGCAGAATTCTGGAGCGAGTAGGGCAACAGTTCCACTAGACAACAACGGCCACAGCTCCGTTGGCATTGTGGCCTAAGTATTGCTACACATGATGCTTACAACAACGGCTACAGTTCCGTGGGCGTTGTTTCCGTTAGTTCTCAGAGCTTTGCAAGCAGTTCTTAAACATTAATTACAACAAAAGAACACAAGTCACAGTGTCATCCAGGACTGACAGAAACATCGGAACAGCTCTGTGCATAATACCAGTGATTATAAACCTCTGTTGAACAGCTCTGTGCATAATACCAGTGATTATAAACCTCTGTTGAACAGCTCTGTGCATAATACCAGTGATTATAAACCTCTGTTGAACAGCTCTGTGCATGATATCAGTGAATATAAACCTCTGTTGAACAGCTCTGTGCATAATACCAGTGATTATAAACCTCTGTTGAACAGCTCTGTGCATAATACCAGTGATTATAAACCTCTGTTGAACAGCTCTGTGCATAATACCAGTGATTATAAACCTCTGTTGAACAGCTCTGTGCATAATACCAGTGATTATAAACCTCTGTTGAACAGCTCTGTACATAATACCAGTGATTATAAACCTCTGTTGAACAGCTCTGTGCATAATACCAGTGATTATAAACTCTGTGCATAATACCAGTGATTATAATACCAGTGATTATAAACCTCTGTTGAACAGCTCTGTGCATAATACCAGTGATTATAAACCTCTGTTAAACAGCTCTGTGCATAATACCAATGATTATAAACCTCTGTTAAACAGCTCTGTGCATAATACCAATGATTATAAACCTCTGTTAAACAGCTCTGTGCATAATACCAGTGATTATAAACCTCTGTTGAACAGCTCTATGCATAATACCAGTGATTATAAACCTCTGTTGAACAGCTCTGTGCATAATATCAGTGATTATAAACCTCTGTTGAACAGCTCTGTACATAATACTATTTTCTATTTCCAGTTTTGGTTTATTGTGAATGGCTACAGCTCTGTGCATAATACCAGTGATTATAAACCTCTGTTGAACAGCTCTGTGCATAATACCAGTGATTATAAACCTCTGTTGAACAGCTCTGTGCATAATATCAAAGATCATAAACCTCTGTTGAACAGAAACTTTTTTGTTCTATCTCACATCTGTTCTTAACAGATTCATATTCCACCTAAAAAATTAGTCTCCCTATTTATAGTTGAATTTTCTTTTCTAACAATTTATCAAGATTGAATTTAATGTGTTGAAAACGGCAATTACGGTCTCTCTGTTGAATATTAATGAGGAATATTTTTCCATCTCTTCTCCCTATCAGTGATCTAATTAAATTCCTTCCTACATTTTCCCCTTCCTTCATTGCCGCTGCTTTCTCTACCGTCTTTCTCGTTATTTTTTCCCCCTTCCATCGCCCCTTCTCGTATGCGCTATTCCCTCTTTCTTTTCTTTCCTTCCTTTGATATTTTCTCACTCAAGCTAGTTCACATCCCCTCCAACTTTGATCATTCCTCATGAATGTTTTCTCAGTTTTTGGTCAAATTATATCTACCTCTGAACTCTTTCCTTTGTTGTGCGGTCTCCTTGCGTAGAAATCAAGATTATTATTAATATTATTATTAGTAGTATTTGTATTATTATTATTAGTAGTAGTATTTGTATTATTATTAGTATAATAATAATAATAATAATAATAATAATAATAATAATAATAATAATAATAATAATAATAATAATAATCAACTCTCGACTTTAACTCAGAAGAATACAAGAGCGAAAGGTGCGGTTTATTAGGCCTACAGTGTTGCCGAATTGCAAGTTAGCAAGTATTGCAGATGTAGAGATGAAGTTATCAGTCCCACAATCTTACCTTAATGAGTATCTGTTCAAAATAATTTAAAAAGCACAACAAGCGTGCGGCCAGCAGTAACAGCTTGGTTGATCAGGCCCTGATCCACCATGAGGCCTGGTCTCTGACCGAGCCGAGGGGTCGTTGACCACCCAAACCCTCTCCAGGTAAACTCCAGGTAAGGCATTTGGGTAAGATGTTCTGACCCTCTACTTCCCTAATCACAAGCCATTGCTTTACTAAAATCGTAAATAAAATATATGTTGTAGAAATATTTGTCTTGATATTTTAATCCACAAATTTGTATTTGTATTTATTTTAGAAACGTCCGTCTTCCATTTAAACATATAACTCGCATCACCAGCAAAACTGTTTTGCAAAAGAATGCAAATACGTCAATGTATCTTCATATGGAAAATGCATAATACTGAGAATTAACTTTGTTAACCCCCTTCTATACTTTTATATCTTTACTGCAGTATGGAGACTAGAACGGCGTTGCATAATCCAAGTGAGGCCATGTCAACAGTGGCTAGAATTATAGAACCTTACTACTCACTTTAGTAACTAGAAAGCATATGACGTAGCTTTATTGTGTTTTAGGAGCGATGAAGCCGCTAGTGGCGAAATTTTTAATTAAATAAGTATTCTGAAATGTACATAAGTATTCTGAACTGTACATAAGTGTCTCTATTCACAGCTTGTTACCATCACCATTCCAACTGCAGCCAAATTTATGTTGGTTCTGACAATCATTATTAATTTTTGCTGTGTTCTTATCAATCATTGTTTAATTATCTTTACTTGCATTGAGAGAATGTAGCAGCGCCACCCCTGGCTGCCATCCCCGTTATGTAGATAGTCACAAGTGTGCAGAAGAAGCCTTTATAGGGGTTCTAAGTATAATTCTTTAAGTTTTAAATTAAAAAAATTCTTCTTAGGGAGAAATGTTCTTCAAATAAATGACTGTATTCTATACTTGTGTTTTTATCCTCACAGCTGTTGGTGTTTCCCTCTCCAGGTCTGCTATCCCAGCCCTAAAAAGATGCATTCCATCCATGGTATAATTACATGACATTGATCAAATAATATTATTATCGTTAGTTCATTATACTGTTTTTTCCTTGCATCATTTCCTTGTGCAGAAGTCAGTACCTTCATCCTTTTGTCTAACATATTCCATTTATCTCTTACCTTTAACCTTTTTATTCTCCTATCTATTGTTTTTCAAGATTTTTACTCCTATTATTGATCTTCCCGTTGTATTTGAACTTCATTCATCTTCTGCCTTCTGACATTTAACATCCTCCTCTCAACTCTGACCTATTGAATCTAAACTCTGACCTTATTTTCTCTCACCCGACCTTTTCACTCTCTCAAATTTAGCCATTCTTGACTTGCTGTCATCAATCTCGTCCTCTTATCATCTTTGACTCCTGGAGTTCCCGAGGCACAGTATGCACCTCAAGATGCAAGCTTAGTCAGCTACTGCTTGATGAAGCTTTTAAGCCGATTATTTCTCGCTGAAGCCAAGTTTCATCGATACTTGCAATGCAGTCTACCAGAACATTTTCTTTAATGACTTTAACACTCAATATTTCTCCTGCAGTATTTGAAAAATATGTTGAAGAATAAAATTCACAATATCGTGATTAGAACAATTCACCAATAACCCACACTGAGGAAAGAACTAATTATTACATCGTTGCCGTCAGTCCTGGACACATTGTGAGTTGTGCCTTGACGATGGTCCAGAACGGACCGAAACTTCGTCATAAGTTCCTTTTCGTAACAGTACGTTATATGTGAAATAGGTAGTAGACAGTTGGTAAGTCATAAATAGACAGGCAAAGCATTTATGTTTTATTGAGCGATTGAACTACAGTGGACCCCCGGTTAACGATATTTTTTCACTCCAGAAGTATGTTCAGGTGCCAGTACTGACCGAATTTGTTCCCATAAGGAATATTGTGAAGTAGATTAGTCCATTTCAGACCTCCGAACATACACGTACAAATGCACTTACATAATTACACTTACATAATTGGTCGCATTCGGAGGTAATCGTTATGCGGGGGTCTAGTTCCTCAGAGGAACTAACTCCAATTAAGTTGTTACATTTTACTGTTGTATTTTACATATTTCTTACTCAGAGAAATAATTTGTATAGTATTATCATCATTCATGCATGGAATACAATTTTATTTGTAGATTATTTGTTGACACGTATCCAGGAGGTATATTTTCAGATTAAAATTATCAACACGATTTTAGAAAGCCTTTTCAGAATTCGAAATGCGTGTCCTTGTACTGGCACAAGTACTGATATAAGTAAATAGTCTAATACAGATATAAGGGCAAGTACTGACACAGATGTATGTGCAAGTGCTGGTATATTTACAGGTAGGTCAGTGTCAGAAGAAAGTTACTCTCTTTAACCTGATATAGCATCATTGATATTAAATCGTCTGGTACACATGGAGGGCTCAGAGTAAATTTCCTTCTTGATTATTATTTCCAAATCATACTTATTGTCTTCCCCTCCTCACTGATTGTCTCCTTCACACGTATTTTCTTGCCCTTACACTTGCTTTCTCTCTCTCTCTCTCTCTCTCTCTCTCTCTCTCTCTCTCTCTCTCTCTCTCTCTCTCTCTCACTCTCACTCACTCTGTCAATCTCTCTCACTCTCTCTTTTTTTTTTTTTTTTTTTTTTTTTTTTTTTTTTTTTTTTTTTTTTTTTGCAGGGTTTGACAAGGTTAAGGATCCCTAACTTTATCGACAAGCTATTTACAGGTTAAGGATTCTCTCTTCTCTCTCTCTCTCTCTCAAGCTTATTTTCTCTTCCTCACACTGTCTCCCCATCACACCTACTGTCTCTCTCTCTAACTTATTGTCTCTCTCAATGCTATTCATATTATCTGCTTCTATAACAAACATGAATAGCTTTTCGAGGCTTCCTTTACCATGAAGCTTTTAAGTCACATTTACATATCTTTAATTATTACTTGATTCCTAAACTCATAATTAGTTGTCATATAGCTTCCTAACTTTGACTTACGAGTTTAAATCACGACAACGACCTCCTAAAATTAAAAAAAAAAACTCCCTAAGTTGGATAAGCGTTCTGTTTGAGGAAATTTTGCCATGGAAGCGATATTATGTCGAACAAGTTTTGAATCACATTTGTTGCTACCGAATTAATAGTATTCATTAACATTGAGCATGACGGATATTTAACACATTATTCACTTTATCCTCTTTATGCTCAGTGATGACTACGCTGGGCTTTTACAAAAGCAGATCACAGCTTGTAACTTATAGCAGAGAACACAATTAATATGCAGAGAGGAAACGCCGTAAGTATATTACGAAGCATAATATTGGAAAAAAAAAGAAAGCGTAAATTTATCTTGACCTGAGATATAGTACAGGATGTCTCAAATGACTAGATGAACTAATGAAATACCCTAAGTGAAGGACGGGAACATTCGATTATTAGACACTTCAATGGACGTGAAGACTTTGACATCTAATATTCAGGAGATGTGGAATTAGACGTTGTTTGCCTGCTGAATAATTCCTTGAGGTGCACATTAATGGCACATTGCTATAGATACAATAGGTTCGTCTACCTTTTTGGGAGTTCGAGTGACAATGAATGCGATTCATTATGTAAAAAGTATTTCGGTGGAACGTCGCTGCTGGTTATAATGTCCTCTTAAGATTGTAATGATTATTTAATCTATATTTATTTTAGATGGATCTGGGTCACAAAAACATTAAGTTTAATTTTGTTTATTCAAGTATACCAATGTTAGTTTCCTGCTTAATTTAGGATGGCATTACCTAAATCTATTTTTTTTTTTTTTTACAAATATCGAATTTCTTTTCATTTATGATGTGATAAATTTGAAATGTCAACGCGGATAGACATTTAATATAACTTTTTATAAGAAATTTCTTCCAGTAGTTTTTTAATATTTTCAAAGTATAAGTTAGATTAAATGTTTCCATTTTACGCACTTTATGTATTAAGATATGGTTCGAACGCATAATGAAATCTATCTCTCTCTCTCTCTCTCTCTCTCTCTCTCTCTCTCTCTCTCACACACACACACAACGCTGGAAAGGGGGGCACAGGAAATGCCGGATCTAAAAATGTGGGAATAAAACTTCACTCAAGGTATATTTTTGGAATCGTTCAGATGAGTTCGGAGTGCTCCAAATCTCCTCTCGAGCGAAGTGGCGGATATTTGGAAGGAAAACACACAGCTTACGTGCGCTGGCCATATTGGGGCATGAAAAATAGAACAGGTTTTGAGATCGAGAAACTGGAGGTTTATTAATAGGTGAAAAAATGTGGTGAGTGTTTGGACAGTTTGAACCAATTGAGATTTGTTTCCGAATTTCGCTGTTTATTACAAAAAACGTCCATAAATAAGAAGTACTGATGCAGAGCAGCGGAAAATTGAGTTTCGGAAAATATTCTTGGCAAATTAAACTATTCGGATGAAAATAACAGGAAAAAAATCATTGAAGCGAAGGAAAATTCTGAAGCTGTGGTGAATAAACGTAATGATGTATAACGATAACTCTGCTAAATAAACTTTTTTATTCTGCAACATTCCTTGAAGGAACGTTGATGTATCATTACATCCCGTCCTTCCAGGAAGGCAGTAGAGTAGCATAATGCTAATACAGGGTTTTTACCACGAGGAACTGGAGCTACCCTACCCTTCCTCTAATCAGACCTGATTACCTCCCATCCCCCAGACGTTGTATGATTCCTGAGGGTTCAACTCCTCTCCGTGATTATACTAAAGTTGCAGCTCCGAGATTCAACGCAAAATATCTGCACATTTATAAGCTTTACATTATTTTGCAACATATATAATTAAAAAATAGTGATTATGCTGCCAAATAGCATGAATACGAGCGTATTAATTAGAAAATAGTATCCTGCGTCATTGCTCTCTCTCTCTCTCTCTCTCTCTCTCTCTCTCTCTATATATATATATATATATATATATATATATATATATATATATATATATATATATATATATATATATATATATATATATATATTTTTTTTTTTTTTTTTTTTTTTTTCAACAAGTCGGTCGTCTCCCACCGAGGCAGGGTGACCCAAAAAAGAAAGAAAATCCCCAAAAAGAAAATACTTTCATCATCATTCAACACTTTCACCACACTCACACATTATCACTGCTTTTGCAGAGGTGCTCAGAATATAACAGTTTAGAAGCATATACGTATAGAGATACACAACATATCCCTCCAAACTGCCAATATCCCAAACCCCTCCTTTAAAGTGCAGGCATTGTACTTCCCATTTCCAGGACTCAAGTCCGACTATATGAAAATAACCGGTTTCCCTGAATCCCTTCACTAAATATTACCCTGCTCACACTCCAACAGATCGTCAGGTCCCAAGTATCATTCGTCTCCATTCACTCCTATCTAACACGCTCATGCACGCTTGCTGGAAGTCCAAGCCCCTCACCCACAAAACTTCCTTTACCCCCTCTTTCCAACCCTTTCGAGGACGACCCCTACCCCTCTTTCCTTCCCCTATAGATTTATATGCTTTCCATGTCATTCTACTTTGATCCATTCTCTCTAAATGACCAAACCACCTCAACAACCCCTCTTCTGCCCTCTGACTAATGCTTTTATTAACTCCACACCTTCTCCTAATTTCCACACTCCGAATTTTCTGCATAATATTTACACCACACATTGCCCTTAGACAGGACATCTCCACTGCCTCCAACCGTCTCCTCGCTGCTGCATTTACCACCCAAGCTTCACATCCATATAAGAGTGTTGGTACTACTATACTTTCATACATTCCCTTCTTTGCCTCCATAGATAACGTTTTTTGACTCCACATATACCTCAACGCACCACTCACCTTTTTTCCCTCATCAATTCTATGATTAACCTCATCCTTCATAAATCCATCCGCCGACACGTCAACTCCCAAGTATCTGAAAACATTCACTTCTTCCATACTCCTCCTCCCCAATTTGATATCCAATTTTTCTTTATCTAAATCATTTGATACCCTCATCACCTTACTCTTTTCTATGTTCACTTTCAACTTTCTACCTTTACACACATTCTCAAACTCATCCACTAACCTTTGCAATTTTTCTTTAGAATCTCCCATAAGCACAGTATCATCAGCAAAAAGTAACTGTGTCAATTCCCATTTTGAATTTGATTCCCCATAATTTAATCCCACCCCTCTCCCGAACACCCTAGCATTTACTTCTTTTACAACCCCATCTATAAATATATTAAACAACCATGGTGACATTACACATCCCTGTCTAAGACCTACTTTTACCGGGAAGTATTCTCCCTCTTTTCTACACACCCTAACCTGAGCCTCACTATCCTCATAAAAGCTCTTTACAGCATTTAGTAACTTACCACCTATTCCATATACTTGCAACATCTGCCACATTGCTCCTCTATCCACTCTATCATATGCCTTTTCTAAATCCATAAATGCAATAAAAACTTCCCTACCTTTATCTAAATACTGTTCACATATATGCTTCAATGTAAACACTTGATCTACACATCCCCTACCCACTCTGAAACCTCCTTGTTCGTCCGCAATTCTACATTCTGTCTTACCTCTAATTCTTTCAATTATAACCCTACCGTATACTTTTCCTGGTATACTCAGTAAACTTATTCCTCTATAATTTTTACAATCTCTTTTGTCCCCTTTCCCTTTATATAAAGGGACTATACATGCTCTCCGCCAATCCCTAGGTACCTTCCCCTCTTTCATACATTTATTAAACAAAAGTACCAACCACTCCAACACTATATCCCCCCCTGCTTTTAACATTTCTATCATGATCCCATCAGTTCCAGCTGCTTTACCCCCTTTCATTCTACGTAATGCCTCACGTACCTCCACCACACTTACAGTCTGCTCTTCTTCACTCCTAAAAGATGGTATACCTCCCTGGCCAGTGCATGAAATTACCGCCTCCCTTTCTTCCTTAACATTTAAAAGTTCCTCAAAATATTCTCGCCATCTACCTAATACCTCCCTCTCCCCATCTACTAACTCCCCTACTCTGTTTTTAACTGACAAATCCATACTTTCCCTAGGCTTTCTTAACTTGTTTAACTCACTCCAAAATTTTTTCTTATTTTCATTAAAATTTCTTGACAGTGCCTCTCCCACTCTTTCATCTGCTCTCCTTTTGCACTCTCTCACCACTCTCTTCACCTTTCTTTTACTCTCCATATACTCTGCTCTTCTTATAACACTTCTGCTTTGTAAAAACCTCTCGTAAGCTACCTTTTTCTCTTTTATCACACCCTTTACTTCATCATTCCACCAATCACTCCTCTTTCCTCCTGCCCCCACCCTCCTATAACCACAAACTTCTGCCCCACATTCTAATACTGCATTTTTAAAACTATTCCAACCCTCTTCAACCCCCCCACTACTCATCTTTGCACTAGCCCACCTTTCTGCCAATAGTCGCTTATATCTCGCCCTAACTTCCTCCTCCCTTAGTTTATACACTTTCACCTCCCTCTTACTTGTTGTTGCCACCTTCCTCCTTTCCCATCTACCTCTTACTCTAACTGTAGCTACAACTAAATAATGATCCGATATATCAGTTGCCCCTCTATAAACATGTACATCCTGGAGCCTACCCATCAACCTTTTATCCACCAATACATAATCTAACAAACTACTTTCATTACGTGCTACATCATACCTTGTATATTTATTTATCCTCTTTTTCATAAAATATGTATTACTTATTACCAAATTTCTTTCTACACATAGCTCAATTAAAGGCTCCCCATATATATATATATATATATATATATATATATATATATATATATATATATATATATATATATATATATATATATATATATTTATATATATATATATATATATATTTATATATATATATATATATATATATATATATATATATATATATATATATATATATATATATATATATATATATATATATATATAAGAACCACAGGAGAAGTTGAATTAATAGCTCTAGGCCTATCATGTTGCAACCAACACAACTCCCCATGTAATTGTTTTGCATTCTGTATCGATTGTTCGCGACTGTTTGTATATATATATGTATATATATATATATATATATATATATATATATATATATATATATATATATATATATATATATATATATATATGCTAAACAACCACTCTGAAAGAATAGAGAAATTCCAAGCGCTTTCGTGACTACTCACGATAATGTGAGTAGTCGCGAAAGCGCTTGGAATTTCTCTATTCTTTCACAGTGGTTGTTTTGCATATATATATATATATATATATATATATATATATATATATATATATATATATATATATATATATATATATATTCAAACAGCTCCGGGAGAGCCTTGAGTTTTCCCTGAGGTACGTTTATTGTCTTCTCTGAGGATGAAGGTCCACAGTAAAGTTCTAGAGGTGGTACCTCCCTATAATTATTAAATATATATATATATATATATATATATATATATATATATATATATATATATATATATATATACACGTATATATATATATATATATATATATTCTTCTTCTTTCAACATACCAGCCGTATCCCACCGAGGCAGGGTAGCCCAAAAGAAAAAACTAAAGTTTCTCTTTTTAAATTTAGTAATATATACAGGAGAAGGGGTTACTAACCCCTTGCTCCTGGCATTTTAGTCGCCCCTTACAACACGCATGGCTTACGGAGGAAGAATTCTGTTCCACTTCCCCATGGAGATAAGAGGAAATAAACAAGAACAAGAACTAGAAAGAAAATAGAAGAAAACCCAGAGGGGTGTGTGTGTATATATATGCTTGTACATGTATGTGTAGTGTGACCTAAATGCAAGTAGAAGTAGCAAGACATACCTGAAATCTTGCATGTTTATGAGACAGACCAAAGACACCAGCAATCCTACCATCATGTAAAACAATTACAGGCTTTGTTTTTACACTTGCTTGACAGGACGGTAGTACCTCCCTGGGGGGTTGCTGTCTACCAACCTACTACTTATAATATATATATATATATATATATATATATATATATATATATATATATATATATATATATATATATATATATATATATATATATATATATATATAAATATATATTATGGTTTAGAGATTTAAAGAATCAATGTTCCTTCTCAGGGACTAATGCAATTCTGAAGAATAAATAATACATTAGAAACGAAAATTTGGCTTATAAATGAGAAAATACTTTATTCGTACATGAAAAATATTGTAGACGTAAATTTCCATCGCTACGCAGAATCGTTATGTAAATGTGGAGACTATTGCCTGTAAATTCATATAAATACGAGAATCTTTATGTAAATGTAAAAAGAAAAAACTGGGAATTTGCATATAAATTCGCCAAGAATTTTGCCTGTAAATTTAGACCCGGAGCTGGAGCTCAGCAGACGGCTGACGGTAGCTACACTGATAACATTGGTTCACGATATTTATGCTGGTAGAGCACGAGCAAAACCCTGGCTGAGATTTCCTATTACAGAACGGTGAAATAAAAGCACAAATGGAAATCCAAAGAAAAGGAGAGTCTCGACAGGTGGAAAATTAAAGAGGGGGAATGAGTGGATAGAATAAAGGGAAAAGAAAATATGGGTAATTGGTGAGGAAGAGCGAATCAAAGGGATGGAAAGGGAAGGTTGAAAAGCAAATAATAAAATGAATGTACCGAAGAAGAACTTATTGAATGAATGACGAGGAATACAAGAACGGAAACAAGGTCAGAATTAGAAAAGCGAATGGAAAAATAAAATAATTATACGATAATAAAAAAGGAAAAGAAGATGTGAAACAAACCAGTGTTACTAAAGATTGTAATATTCAGATTGTTGGAATAGATCATAAGTGAAACACTTGTTGAAAATGTAGAGGATACAGGATTCCATACGACACCATCGTGGATTCCATACGACACCATCGTGGATTCCATACGACACCATCATGGATTCCATACGACACCATCATGGATTCCATACGACACCATCGTGGATTCCATACGACACCATCATGGATTCCATACGACACCATCATGGATTCCATACGACACCATCATGGACTCCATACGACACCATCATGGATTCCATACGACACCATCATGGACTCCATACGACACCATCATGGATTCCATACGACACCATCATGGACTCCATACGACACCATCATGGATTCCATACGACACCATCATGGACTCCATACGACACCATCATGGATTCCATACGACACCATCATGGACTCCATACGACACCATCACGGATTCAGAAATGTAATATTATGCGTTACTAACCTCTTAGAGGTATGTGAAGTGCAATGCCAATAATAATTTCAAATGATGACAAAAGTTTTGGGTTCATAAGGCATAACGAATAATAATACCTGGAGGTAAGTGATACCGACTCAGGAGAGTTTATATCAGGTAGTAACTGGAGCAACAGGCACAGTAATCGAGTGCGAGGACACATAATGCTAGGAAGTGGAAGGCATTGTTGTTTTCAGTAGCAACTGTTCAGTACTATACCGCCTTGTTTCACTTCCTTCATTTTTTTGATATCGTTAACAGGCTAAGAGTTATTTCCATACCTTACCTCATTTCAATGCCCAGTCTAATATAACGTAAAGCAGACAGCAAAGAATGCCACCCACTTCAGCCGGTTAATACCCGGGTACCTATCTACTGATAGGTGAACAGGTGCTGCAGGTGTATGGGGACTTCTCTCTTGCTCTCTCTCTCTCTCTCTCTCTCTCTCTCTCTCTCTCTCTCTCTCTCTCTCTCTCTCTCTCTCTCTCGTACCACTTCTGCAGTAGCGTTGGCCGACCAGCCAACAGTGTGAGCCAGTTTCCAATATTTACAGCAACAGTCGACATTATTGGCTGTCTTCAATATTCAGTAGTGGTGATCTCTACTGCTGTTTGGTAGGAGTGGTGGTGGTAGTAATGGTGGTGGCTGGTGGTAATGATGATGATGATGGTCGTAGTGGTGATAGTACGGGTAGTGATAGTAGTAATGATACTAGTAGTGGTTTGCTCTTGGACAGAGATAGTGGTATTAATGGTAATGGTAGTGGTAGCTGATTGTACTAGTGTTATTAGTAACAATAGTGGTAGTATTGGTATTTTCTTTTTTTACTAACATCATTAGATACAAAGCAGCTACTGGAGTTTTCGTATGTAGGACTGGAGTGTCTCCTTGTACAGGATATGGCATTCCAGCTGGCACTGGAGTTTCCTCTCACAGGATATGGCATTCCAGCTGGCACTGGAGTTTCCTCTCACAGGATATGGCATTCCAGCTGGCACTGGAGTTTCCTCTCACAGAATATGGCATTCTAGCTGGCAATGGAGTTTCCTCTCACAGGATATGGCATTCCAGCTGGCACTGGAGTTTTTTTTACACACGATACAAAATTCCAGCTGGCACTGAATTTTCTTACACATTTTTTTTCTGGATGCGACTCACAATAGTTTGTTAAAATACGAGTACCCAACTTTACTGCTAATCAGGCAGGAGCAGCAGGGGAGTGAGGAAACTTGCCCAAATGTTTCTTCATGCCATGGAATCGAATCAAGTTCCTTGAGATTGTGAGTCAAATGCTCTCACTAGCAGGCTACGCGGCATCCGACAATGGTGGGGGGATTGTGGTTGTGATTATGTGCAGTGGTAAGCCTCTTTCGTTAATTATGTAATCTCTTTCTTTTCTGTCTGTCTGTCCGTCTGGCTGTCTCTCTCTCTCTCTCTCTCTCTCTCTCTCTCTCTCTTTGCCCTTCACATTAGTCTCTGTCAAGTCCCTGCAGAGCCATCAGTGATCATTTCGCAATTTAGTGCAACCTCTTGGCTCCCTCCCCCTCCCCTACCTCACAACAGTCGTCTCCAGCATCGCCTCACTCCATCACTGCACATCCTTCCGCTGTGCTTCCATCCATCTATCCATCCTTCCGCTGTGCTTCCATCCATCTATCTATCTATTCCAATTCTTCCTTACTCGCGAATTCCCCTGCACCCATCTCCCTCATCACTCACTGAGTACCGCACCCGACCCACAAATTTCCGTATTCCCTCCGTCCATCACTGCTGGGTTCCATCTCGCCGTCTTTTGCCTTGATCTTCAATCACCTGTCTTTTACACTAGAGCATCTTTCATCTGAATCTCGCCTCCTAACACCTGCTCCAGCATCTTTCATCTCCAGTAATCTTAGACTTTTACCTTGGCACTAGAATGTGTTCTTGGTGAAACCCGCTGTCTTCACTTTGCTGCCCTTCAGGAGAGATCCTTGATGCCAGTGAAGGGCTTTTGATGAAAAGAATTTGGGGCTGCCTTCTCTTCCCCGCCATAAACCTTGCAATTCCACATTCTCTATATTATCTTCATGGTCTAGCACTTTTTCATTATTATAATAATTATAATAATAATTTACTATTCCATATTCCTCGTCTTTATGATCCTGAAGATATATTTTATTTCCTCTTTTAAATTTGAGGACATTTTCCATTGTTCTTCCAACAGTATCTACAACAGCATATTTCGTTGACAATTTATACGTTAATATTTTTTATAATTTTTGGAAGTTATTTATTTCCATTATTATCGTTTATAACAGACCTTTAAATAAATATTGATATATTATTTTTACCATTCTTTATGCTGTTAATACTTTTGTATCTATACCTACGTAAGTGCATTCTTATAATTATTGTATAGTAAATTACGTTTAAAATGTCAGTTTTTTATGTTGAATGGATAATTCTTTCCATTAAGCCCAAACAAGTCTTCTCTCTTATGTGCTATTTCCTTGGATGCCAGAATGAACATTTAATAACTAAGTCTGCGGTGAAAGTGCTTTACCATACAGTAACAGCTGAATACCCTTTACAGCGTGTTATATGGCCCTGTATATATTAGAGAGAGTGGTGGGTGTGTACATAGAGCGGGAGTTGGGATAATGGCCTTGTTCGCTCGATATTCCGATACTGTATTCAAAGGAGGATGACTCGGGCAGGGAGAATGGGAGGGAGAGCGGGAGGTGAGGAGGGCATGGGTGGGTGTCGTAGGAAGGGAGGGAGAAAGATGGAGAGAGATGGATAATAGTGGAGGTGGAAGGAAAGGAAAATGGTGTGAGAGGGTAAGAAAATGAAGTGGGTAATAGTGGGAAAAGAGGAATAATGGGGAGGAGGAAGAGAGGGGATGAACGGCAATGAAGAGAGAATGGAGTATGAGCGGCAGAGAAGAAATAATGGAAGATGAAGCGCAGGGAATAAAGAATGTAAGAGTGATGGAGGATGGAGAATCAAAGGCAGGATAGAGAATGGAATATTGACTGACACTGAAACACAGTGGAGTGAGGAGTGAGCACGATATTCACGTGCTTTGGTCCAGATCTTCAAGGTCGCCGAAGAGTAAAACACACTATAGATGTTTGGGAGAGAGAAGACAACATCACAGGCATGCTAAGAGAGACAGAATATTGTCTTGATAAATGTTTTGCGTTGTGATTGTGTCATTGTACTTATCGAATTGTACCTACTGAATTGTATTTGCGAGAGTGAGGTTACAACCACTGGCCCCAACTCTTAGACATCAGCTAACTTTTGGATCTATGTATGGAAATAAGGCTAACAACTCTTTATGGCATTACGATACTCCAGTTGAAGGTGCGAATTAAAGAAGAAGGATTTAATAACTATTAAGTATTAACAAATGTTCGTTATCTTCTATGAAACCTTTTTTTTCTATCTAAATTCTCTATGCTATTCCTAATTATATTTTTTTGTTATCCATCTATGGAGTATTGTCCTTTAATTAAGAGCCGTCAGTCTGCAACTGTTTTAAGACTGGTATTATAGTGGGTAATCTTACAGTAGTTTCAACAATAGCTCGCTCAAGGCTTCAGTTCATTCCGGGTTGAATACAAACGTCAGTCTGTTTCGTCTCCTTTACTCCTTCATGTATACTGTCTCGAAAATGATTATTGGCTTAAGCCAGTAGCTTCTCATACCTCCATCCCCCTCCTTCCCCACTTTCATTGTTCCAACGTTCTGGTCCAAGATGTGAATCCGAGTTCTCGCAGTCAGTTTCTCAGTCACTAAGAAAGTGACTGGGAGAGTGCAGGGATTGCCTTTGCTTTTCCTCCTTATATTACGTGAAATTACAACAGCTCGGGATTGTCATCTCTTCAAATCCGAGCGTTCTCCTACATTTCATTTTATGCTTGAATCTCCCCAATCATTATTAGATTACCGGAAAATAATATAGAAATAGGATGATAAATAATTGTGGTCTATCGGGTGGAATAAACTGCGATATTTTTACTTTCCTTCATCGCAGTTTGATAAATGAGCTCCAGTGAACGACTTCAGAACACTTCATGTCACAATGAAAGGCACATTGTCAGGGGCTCCCTGCCACTGAAATTAAAAGTCCGTCACACGAATTTATGTTTAAATCTATAATGCACTGAGCCCTTCTGAATCACGATCCAGTAGGGTTCAGCGCTTTGTCTGACTGGAATAAAGTGTATGCTTTGTTTTGGTGTCGGTTTATGGAATTTGAGGGACCCTTCCCTCTCTTCGGATCAAACCTTATTGACTACAGTTCATGTGGGTTTATCGCTTTCCCTTGAATATTCTTTTCATAGGTTCGTATAAGTAGGATATTTTGTGTCATGTATAGAAAGGTGGCAACATGCAGAGTATACCGCCAGAATTTTACCAGTCATACTCAAGTGAGAAAAAGCTTAAGAAAGTTCATGTATTTCTCACCAGGGTGTTCCAAATTTAAAGAAAATTATCTTAGGAAAACCGAAGGATTAGAAAAAAAATCATGGTCACCACATATAAGATACTCGGGAGAAGGACGTGGTAACCACTTACAAGATGTTGCGGGGGAATGGTAACAATGCATACGATATTCAAGGGTTTTAACATGATAACAACGTACAAGATAGTAGTGGAATCAAACTATGTACATGAATATTTAAATATAAATACAACACAAACCATGGAGGTTGAAAATTCTTTCCACCAGCCAATTAATGGTTAAAAAGCGAGACCCAGGAAATGAAGTTTGAACTGGTTCCCCGTAAGCAATGATAGATAACTACACATGTACGCACACGCAGAGAAATAATAGACACCAAAACACCATGACAGGAGAGAACAGGCAGCGAAACTTTGCCTTTTCAAATGATAAACATTATTCTTGTCCTCTCTGTTGTTTCTGCTCACTTTGTTGCGACAAAAATCTATAATTAGAAACGTCTTGTTACCCTGTTCACTGCAGCGTCACTCTCGTCGAGATGTCTGCTGGTTTACAGTCCGATATGATCACAGGAAACAGGTGATTTGTTAATATGCGATATAACCACAGTGAGAAATACTAATATTACAAGTGCTCTCGTGATTTCTTACATTATCAAGGAAGAGTAAAAGCAATAAAACAGCAGATGGCAATGTAGATGTGATCTCACACGTGACTTCACACATGACCTTACTCACTCAGCCTAGGAGATGTGTTTTATTGTTCTGAAGTTTTCATTTAAGTCACATGTCAGGTAAAGGAGAATTTCGTCAACATAGCCCCTTCACAAATTTTGCGTATAATAAATTAATCTAATTTGTACAATCCTGAATTTATATTCAAATTGTAATAAGTACTATTTTTTCTTCATAAAACTGGATTCTATTAAATTTCGTTAAACAGCTGATTTGCTAGTAATAGCCTTCTTGGTCTTTTGAAAATCATTGGGGGTTATTCAAGTCTTTCACCTGAATAAACAGAGCTTTGCACTCTTTCTAATGCTGTATTTATGTTATAGTAATCTTCATTTAGTATTTTTTTTCTAGTTTATTAAGAATAAAATTTATTGCGTTTTGCACAGGGAATCTTATCAACACAGTTATCAGCATTTGGGCGAGAGAGAATTCTTAATCAAATAGATTTTTATGATATCAAGATTCTTAAGTTCAATATGAATTTTGAAAAGGAGATAAATGGTATAAAATACCGGCATGATGGAAAAATAGACACAGCTGTGGTATGATAGGGAGGTATCACCCCCGGAATTGGACTGGGGACCCTCATCCTCAGAGAAAAGAATAAACTTACTTCAGGGAAAACTCGAGATTCTCCCCGGAGCTATTTGAATATTTTCTTCTGCCACCTCCTATATTCTATATTCTATTTAAAGTTTATTTAGACAAAATACAGTAACAAAAGTACAATAGGAAGTAGAACAACATACATGACATGTCAGAGCCTACATCTCAAACATTTCATCCAACTCCCCGGCAGTTGTCCGCGTGCCCAGAATGCTGCATGCGTTTTTCCTCTGGATCGCGACACTGAGTCTCTGAAAGAGGAAGCTGGCCGCTCTGTGATCCTTGGTTTGTGTGATGAGTTTTTCTCCCAGCTCTTTGAGGAACTTTAGATCACACTTACCCCATGGTCGAATGGTCTCCGACCCTACTGGGATGAAGATATAGCAACTAGGCACGCCGTCATATTTGCGAATCTTGTGAGTGTCCCTGTAACTGGCGGCTCAACCCCCCTTTAACTTCAAAGTATGGTAAGCAGGTGTCCGCCAACGTGGTGCTTCTGAATTGTCAATCCCTATTGATCACATAATGAATCTGTCAATCACCACTAATACTGTACCGGAGGGGTTCAAGGAGGCCAGAGTTACTCCTCTCTTCAAGAAAAATAGTAATTCTGATGTAAGCAACTATAGGTCTGTTAGTATACTCAGTATAACATCCAAAATTCTAGAGAGGACGGTGTACTGTCAAGTAGTTAAGTACCTTAATGACAACAACATTCTCCATAGCTATCAATCGGGCTTCAGAAGATCTTACTCAGCCGACACCTCCCTAATTAATCTGATGGATTACCTGAGAACTGAAATGTCAATGTGAAACCTCATAGGTATGGTAACCTTAGACCTGCAAAAGGCCTTCGATGCTGTCAACCACAATATATTATGTAAGAAACTTCAAGCTATAGGAATAGGTTCTGTAGACTGGTTTAAGTCCTACCTTAGCAACAGGAGACAAATTGTCAAAATCAACAAAACAGAATCAGAACTCCTGCCGATAGCATGTGGAGTTCCTCAAGGTAGTATTCTGGGTCCCTTATTATGTCCGTGACATGCCTATCAGTGACAAGTGCAAACTCCTACTGTATGCAGATGACAGTGCTCTGTTAGTGTCAGGTAAAGACCCACAAGATATATCCAATGTATTAAAACTGGAACTGGAGTCCTACAGCAAATGGTTAGTAGACAACAAACTATCATTACACCTCGGTAAAACTGAAGCCATTCTCTTCGGCACGAAGAGAAGGGTAAATAATTTTAATGTTCATTGTAATGGGGAGCCCATCACTTTGGTTTCATCAGTAAAATATCTGGGAATCCCCTTTGACCCATGCATGCCAGGAGAATTGATAGGGAACAATGTAGTAAAGAGATAGACTGCAAATCACCCAGAACAAAATTGTAAGATTCATCCTGGGCCTGGGTCCAAGAGAGCATGTAGGCCACAATGAATTATAAGTTGGATATGCTGAATGCTGAAGACAGAGTAAAACAACTGAAGCAAAATCATATTTATAAAATTGCTCACAAACAGTGTCCAGAATATCTTGCTGTCAGTTTTGTCAAGGATGGGAACCAAAGCAATCATAGTACTAGGGGGAGAGAGCACAACTTTGTAGTGCCCACAGTCGGTGGCCAGGCTTCAACCACCTTTTATTGTACAGCAATAAAGGAATGGAACAGACTGCCCGCACATGTCAAAGCCAGTCATAGCATGAACCAGTTCAAGAAGAGTGCCAAAAGGTGTCTGATGAATGTAGCTACAGAAAGGGAGGGCAATGTTTTTTATTTTGTAGCTAACACACGTGTAATTTTACCTTATTCCTAGTAATGACCCTCGTATTGTAGGTAGTCTTAATGACCCTCGTGTAGTAGATAGTCTTTTTAGTATAATAATAAGATGTTATCTCCATTACAGAATAATAAGATATTATAACCTTTATATTATAATAATAAGGTAAAAGGACCCCAATGGAAATAAGTCACTCTGTCTGACTTTTTTGGGTTATCCCAGGTTCTCTACACATATGTTGGTATGTATGATAATCTATGTAACTGTATTTGTGTATACCTGAATAAACTTGCTTACTTACTTTCTCTCTCTCTCTCTCTATATATATATATATATATGAAGTGTATATATATATATATATATATATATATATATATATATATATATATATATATATATATATATATAAATATATATGTACATATATATATATATATATATATATATATATATATATATATATATATATATATATATATATATATATATATATATATATATATATATGCAATAATCGCAAACAAGCATAACAAATGCAAAACAACCACAGGGGAAAGCTGAATGATATCATTCAACTTCCCCCTATAGTTGTTTTGCATATATATATATTTATGCATGTATCATTAACTCGGGTGACACAGGAAGGCATTTCATATGTCCAGCATTTTAAAGTCAATACAAACTGAAAATTTAAAACCTCAAAGCTGGAAGAGTCGGGACTCTAACTTATGGACTAAAACTTACCAGGCCCATTTTCTACATGAAGAATAAAGCTAGTGATCGGATCTCTATTAAAGAGAAGGTGGAGTAATAAAATGAGATTCCACAAGACTGTCTAAAAGTGATAGTTTCGTTTCTGTACTTTTTTTTTCACTAGACATTTTTGTTTTGAGACACTGTCGTCCTGAAGACACTGTCGTCCTGAAGACACTGTCGTCCTGAAGACACTGTCGTCCTGAACACACTGTCGTCCTGAAGACACTGTCGTCCTGAAGACACTGTCGTCCTGAAGACACTGTCGTCCTGAAGACACTGTCGTCCTGAAGACACTGTCGTCCTGAAGACACTGTCGTCCTGAAGACACTGTCGTCCTGAAGACACTGTCGTCCTGAAGACACTGTCGTCCTGAAGACACTGTCGTCCTGAAGACACTGTCATCTTGAAGACACTGTCGTCTTGAAGACACTGTCATCTTGAAGACACTGTCGTCCTGAAGACACTATTTTCTTGAAGACACTGTCGTCTTGAAGACACTGTCATCTTGAAGACACTGTCGTCTTGAAGACACTGTCATCTTGAAGACACTGTCATCTTGAAGACACTGTCGTCTTGAAGACACTGTCATCTTGAAGACACTGTCATCTTGAAGACACTATTTTCTTGAAGACACTGTCGTCTTGAAGACACTGTCGTCTTGAAGACACTGTCATCTTGAAGACACTATTTTCTTGAAGACACTGTCATCTTGAAGACACTGTCGTCTTGAAGACACTGTCGTCTTGAAGACACTGTCATCTTGAAGACACTGTCATCTTGAAGACACTGTCATCTTGAAGACACTGTCGTCTTGAAGACACTGTCATCTTGAAGACACTGTCGTCTTGAAGACACTGTCATCTTGAAGACACTGTCATCTTGAAGACACTGTCGTCTTGAAGACACTGTCATCTTGAAGACACTGTCATCTTGAAGACACTGTCATCTTGAAGACACTGTCGTCTTGAAGACACTGTCATCTTGAAGACACTGTCATCTTGAAGACACTGTCATCTTGAAGACACTGTCATCTTGAAGACACTGTCGTCTTGAAGACACTGTCATCTTGAAGACACTGTCATCTTGAAGACACTGTCGTCTTGAAGACACTGTCATCTTGAAGACACTGTCGTCTTGAAGACTCCGTCTTCTTGAAAATACTGTCCGAGTCCTCCTCTAAATAATATTGACCAGAGTTGAAAGTCTGTGGCCGATCAGTAATTCAAGAAATTAGTGAAAATTATTTTAGACAGAAAATCAAGAGAAATTTTTTTATTGTATATTTCCTTGTTTCAGAGCAGTTTGAAACATTTAACCTTTTAGCTTTAAGAATAGGCTTGATAGATATGAGTGGGTGGGAGTTTAACTTGCCTGATATGGACCAGTAGGCCTACCGCAGTGTTCCTCATTTCTTATGTTCCAATGTTATTATCTTCTTATTTGAAGACATTGACGTCTTGAAGACACTGTCGTCTTGAAGACACTGTCGTCTTGAAGACACTGTCGTCTTGAAGACACTGTCGTCTTGAAGACACTGTCGTCTTGAAGACACTGTCGTCTTGAAGACACTGTCGTCTTGAAGACACTGTCGTCTTGAAGACACTGTCGTCGTGAAGACATTGACGTCTTGAAGACACTGTCGTCGTGAAGACACTGTCGTCGTGAAGACACTGTCGTCTTGAAGACACTGTCGTCTTGAAGACATTGACGTCTTGAAGACACTGTCGTCTTGAAGACACTGTCGTCTTGAAGACACTGTCGTCTTGAAGACACTGTCGTCGTGAAGACACTGTCGTCTTGAAGACACTGTCGTCTTGAAGACATTGACGTCTTGAAGACACTGTCGTCGTGAAGACACTGTCGTCTTGAAGACACTGTCGTCTTGAAGACACTGTCGTCTTGAAGAAACTGTCGTCTTGAAGACACTGTCGTCTTGAAGACACTGTCGTCTTGAAGACACTGTCGTCGTGAAGACACTGTCGTCTTGAAGACACTGTCGTCTTGAAGACACTGTCGTCTTGAAGACACTGTCGTCTTGAAGACACTGTCGCCTTGAAGACATTGACGTCTTGAAGACACTGTCGTCTTGAAGACACTGTCGTCTTGAAGACACTGTCGTCTTGAAGACACTGTCGTCGTGAAGACACTGTCGTCTTGAAGACACTGTCGTCTTGAAGACACTGTCGTCTTGAAGACACTGTCGTCGTGAAGACACTGTCGTCTTGAAGACACTGTCGTCTTGAAGACACTGTCGTCTTGAAGACACTGTAGTCTTGAAGACACTGTCGTCTTGAAGACACTGTCGTCTTGAAGACATTGTCGTCTTGAACACACTGTCGTCTTGAAGACACTGTCGTCGTGAAGACACTGTCGTCTTGAAGACACTGTCGTCTTGAAGACACTGTCGTCTTGAAGACACTGTCGTCTTGAAGACATTGTCGTCTTGAAGACACTGTCGTCTTGAAGACACTGTCGTCGTGAAGACACTGTCGTCTTGAAGACACTGTCGTCTTGAAGACACTGTCGTCTTGAAGACACTGTCTTGAAGACACTGTCGTCTTGAAGACACTGTCGTCGTGAAGACACTGTCGTCTTGAAGACACTGTCGTCTTGAAGACACTGTCGTCTTGAAGACACTGTCGTCTTGAAGACACTGTCGTCTTGAAGACACTGTCGTCTTGAAGACACTGTCGTCGTGAAGACACTGTCGTCTTGAAGACACTGTCGTCTTGAAGACACTGTCGTCTTGAAGACACTGTCGTCTTGAAGACACTGTCGTCTTGAAGACACTGTCGTCTTGAAGACACTGTCGTCGTGAAGACACTGTCGTCTTGAAGACACTGTCGTCTTGAAAACACTGTCGTCTTCGAGGATTCCATTATCTAGCTCTCCAGCCACTGGATGCTGGGTGATGAGAAGAATGTCAATATTATCTCGCTCTCTGGACTGATGCTGATGAGAGGATCCTGAGCAGATTCTTGCAACTCGGTGTCAGGGAGGCGGAAGGACCCACGAAGGCGAATTTTCATGACAATATATATCAAGATATTTTTATGTCAAAATAATGCTTGTGAATAATTATTTTGTTTCTTGTGGTGGTGGTCTCTCTCTCTCTCTCTCTCTCTCTCTCTCTCTCTCTCTCTCTCTCTCTCTCTCTCTCTCTCTCTCTCTCTCTCTCTCTCTCTTACTTTCTCTCACTCTCTCTTACCCTCTCTCTCTCTCTTACCCTCTCTCTCTCTTTCATGTATTTTTTAACGCTAATGTCCATTAAACATAAATAAAAGAATACTCTGTGTATATATATTGGGATTTGTACACTACCCGGTAAATATATACTGAGAAATATACATATATCAGTATATTTATAATATAAGATACACTCTTATTGCTATATTTATACTATGTGATATATATTATATTCTTCATGTATACTCTGCTTTATGCAGCAAAATATACGCGACTTTGTAGTTACGATGATGTTGGCGCTTCTGGGAGCAGTCGCAACCAACCAACTTCAACGGCTTATTTAATTATTCATGTGAGTGTACTCACCTAGTTGTGGTTGCAGGGGTCGAGTCACAGCTCCTGGCCCCGCCTCTTCACTTGTTGCTACTGGGTCACTCTCCCAGAACCATGAACTTTATCATACCTCTGCTTAAAGCTATGTATGGATCCTGCCTCCACTGGATCGCTTCCCAAACTATTCCACTTCCTGACTACTCTGTGACTGAAGAAATACTTCCTAACATCCCTGTAGTTCATCTGTGTCTTCAACTTCCAACTGTGTCCCCTTGTTACTGTGTCCAATCTCTGGAACATCCTGTCTTTGTCCACCTTGTCAATTCCTCTCAGTATTTTATATGTCGTTATCATATCTCCCCTATCTCTCCTGTCCTCCAGTGTCGTCAGGTCGATTTCCCTTAACCTCTCCACGTAGGACATACCCCTTAGCTCTGGAACTAGTCTTGTTGCAAACCTTTGCACTTTCTCTAGATTCTTTACATGTTTGGCTAGGTGTGTGTTCCAAACTGGTACTGCATACTCTAACATGGGCCTAACGTACACAGTGTAAAGGGCCCTGAACGATTCCTTATTAAGACGACGGAATGCTATTCTTAGGTTTGCTAGGCTCCCATATGCTGCAGCAGTTATTTGGTTGATGTGCGTCTCAGATGTGCCTGGTGTTATAGTCATCCCAAGATCTTTTTCCTTGAGTGAGGTTTGTAGTCTCTGGCCCCCTAGACTGTACTCCATCTGCAGTCTTCTTTGCCCTTCCCCATTCTTCATGACTTTGCAAGTGGTGGGGTTGAACTCCAAGAGCCAATTGCTAGACCAGGTCTACAGCCTGTCCAGATCTCTTTGTAGTTCTGCCTGCTCTTCTTCCGAATGAATTCTTCTCATCAACTTCATATCATCTGTAAACAGGGACACTTCGGAGTCTATTCCTTCTGTCATGTCGTTCACAAATACCAGAAACAACACTGGTCCTAGGACTGACCTCTGTGGGACCCCACTCGTCACAGGTGCCCACTCTGATACCTCGCCACGTACCATGACTCGCTACTGTTTTCCTGATAAGTATTCCCTGATCCACTGTAGTGCCTTCCCTGTTTATCCCTGCCTGGTCTTCCAGTTTTTGCACTGATCTCTGGTGTGAAACTGTATGAAACGCCTTCTTACAGTCCAAGAAAATGCAGTCTACCCACCCCTCTCTCTCTTGTCTTACTGCTTTCACCCTGTCATAGAACTCCAGTAGGTCTGGGACACAGGATTTCCCGTCCCTGAAACCATGTTGGTTGTTGTTGATGAGATCATTCCTTTCCAGATGTTCCACCACTCTTCTCCTGATACTCTTCTCCATGACGTTGCATACTATACATGTCAGTGACACTGGTCTGTAGTTTAGTGTTTCAAGTCAGTCTCTTTTTTTAAAAATTGGGACTATATTTGCTGTCTTCCACACCTCAGATGATCTGTTCCGATAAATGTGTTGAATATTGTTGTTAGGGGTACACATAACGCCTCTGCTCCCTCTGTGTGTGTGTGTGTGTGTGTGTGTGTGTGTGTGTGTGTGTGTGTGTGTACTCACCTAGTTGAGGCTGGGGGGGTCGAGTCCAAGCTCCTGGCCCGCCTCTTCACTGGTCGCTACTAGGTCACTCTCCCTGAACGGTGAGCTTTATCATACCTCTGCTTAAAGCTATGTATGGATCCTGCCTCCACTACATCGCTTCCCAAACTACTCCACTTCCTGACTAATCTGTGGCTGAAGAAATACTTCCTAACATCCCTGTGATTCATCTGTGTCTTCAACTTCCAACTGTGTCCCCTTGTTGCTGTGTCCCATCTTTGGAACATCCTGTCTTTGTCCATCTTGTCAATTCCTCTCAGTATTTTGTATGTCGTTATCATGTCCCCCTATCTCTCCTGTCCTCCAGTGTCGCCAGGTTGATTTCCCTTAACCTCTCCTAGCTCTGGGAATAGTCTTGTTGCAAACCTTTGCACTTTCTCTAGTTTCTTTACGTGCTTGGCTAGGTGTGGGTTCCAAAGTGGTGCCGCATACTCCAATATGGGCCTAACGTAAACGGTGTACAGGGTCCTGAACGAATCCTTATTAAGATGTCGGAATGCTGTTCTGTATGTGTGTGTGTGTGTGTGTGTGATCTTGACGGAGCATAGGCTGCTCCTGTTCCTTCGTCCTCACTACGCGTTACTCAAAACTAAGTATATCGCTGAGTACGACACCTCAAAGACTTTCTTCATCGAGGGGTAAGACACCTTCATACCCCATCTCTCACTCCCTCCCAGGTGAGATTTTCCATGTTTTGCTGCTATGTCACTGGTTATACTTCACAAATCCTGCTGTAAATGTGACGTTTCATCTGTTAAGTAATTCTAAGATTAATCTGTAGCCACGATGGTGTGACTGCTGAGAGCAGCCAGAGCCAATAACTTCAGTGGCTCAGTAATCACTCAACACAAATTGATACCTTGCATGGGCCTTGAGTTATTCATTATTATTATTATTATAATCAAAAAGAAGCGCTAAGCCACAAGGACTATACAGTTGAGTTATTCATGAGAATGCCGCTGTCTGTCTCATTAAGAACTTACGTCGTGTAGAGTTTATGTGTAGAGTTTACCGTTCACATTGAACACTTTACAATATAGCTTCGGGACAGCGATTATACTGAGAGACATGAGAGAACAATTGTTCGAACTTGGTTGATGTTACGAACTGATGTGAGGTTTGTTTTTAATCAAATGATGATGTTATTGCTTGAACATAGTTGGTATCAAAAATGTTTATTACCAATGTTTTGAGCCCTTTTCGTGAGATGTTCTTCGGTTACACAGATGGTTCTTTTCATAACCACCTTCAGCATTTAGTGGTTTCCAGCCTTCTAGGGAGCACCTTGATGCTTGTGAAGGACCTTGATGCTTGTGAAGGACCTTGATGCTTGTGAAGGACCTTGATGCTTGTGAAGGACCTTGATGCTTGTGAAGGACCTTGATGCTTGTGAAGGACCTTGATGCTTGTGAAGGACCTTGATGCTTGTGAAGGACTTTGATGCTTGTGAAGGACCTTGATGCTTGTGAAGAACCTTGATGCTTGTGAAGGACCTTGATGCTTGTGAAGGACCTTGATGCTTGTGAAAGACTTTGATGCTTGTGAAGGACCTTGATGCTTGTGAAGGATCTTGATGCTTGTAAAGGGCTTGATGCTTGTGAAGGGCTCTTGACCTAAGGAAACATAAGTAACCTTTTCTTCCTTGAATTAAAACATATTACCTACCATTCTCATGCGAGTTTGTCGCTTCCCCGTGTATATAATAATAAAAAGGTAATAATAATAATAATAATAATTAATGATTATTAACAATAGTAATTATCATTCTTATTCTTATTCTGATTATTATTATTATTATTATTGATATTATTATGATTATTATTATTATTATTGTATACCATTTTGACATTATTATTATTATTATTATTATTGTTGTTGTTGTTGTTGTTGTTTTATTATTAATATAAGTATACAGCTCTCCCCTTTTTCTTTTACACTCTCTTACTGTTTATTCTCACAGCTTATCGTCTGGTGTCACTCTCTTCAATGTCCACCACACTATGCCCTCTCTTCCCGGTAGCTCAGTGGTGAGACAGCTTAGCTTACAACCGAACGGTCCCAGGTTCGATCTTCAAACCGCTGAAACACATGGGTAAGTTTCACTGCTCACCTTGTTGTGGGTTGCATCCAGGGGCAGACAATGTGATGCAAATATGTACAAAAAAAATCGCGTCTTGCTTTCAAGTCTTATCCTGAGCAAAATTACATTGCATAAGAACATTTCTTAAGGTATCCGTGGAGTGAATATAATGGTAATATTATTAAAAGGGTACCTATCACTCTTCTCCCTAACCCTTTTTCACGATGACTTAATACTTTCCTTGCTCTCATACCAGCCCTTCTCCTTCCTTCTCCTTGCTGTCGTACCCTCTGTCCTAGATCCCTTACTTACTCTCACTAGAACCTACCATTCTCCCTTCTCTCATCAGTCTCCGCCAGACCTCCTATTCTCTCCCACCACGCCCTTTTCCCCTCTCCCTACTCTCCTAACCCCCTACCCGTCCTTCCTAGCTTTTCCACTCTAGACGTCAGCATATTTTGCCAGCTACCGCAAGCACTTCAACGTAACTTTTCATTAAAAGCTTCAGGAGACAAGAAGACTTTA
>NC_091301.1:17677195-17687195 GCF_038502225.1 Cherax quadricarinatus | reverse complement strand
TGCGTCACACTGTAATAACAAAGAGTATAGTGATCGCGCGTTTGTGTGCATAAAAGAATCTCGAAAGACACAACAGAACAACAGCTTCTTTAGTAATAAGACCGTGAATAATAAATAATACTTGATGAACAGTGTGTAACAACGAGTGTTGTGATCCTGGCAAAGTGTAGTGCGACATTCTTCAAAGAACACGTCTGCTTCAATCAAGACATCTATATTCGAGTCACATATAGGTCCGATACAGACACCCAGGTAGGTCTAGTAATTAATGAGACCAGTTAGGTCAGCTGCGCAGCAGATAGCTAGTTCATTTTTCTCTAGATTTATTGGACACTTGGTTATGGGCGGGCTTTTTAGACTAACACACGTGAGTATAGATTCCCGTGAGTACTCAGTAATTGAAATACTGACACAACACCCCCTAGGAGCAATTATACTCATCATACCTTTTCCCTTCAGCCACGTGGTCGTAGAACTGTCTATCATCGGAGGCTGCTATCGTCAGAGGCTACGATAGGCAGAGACAGCAACAAAGCTAAGTTTTAGTATTTGTTCTACAAGTTTATTTGACCATAGTTTTGGTTAGATAAATTATACCACAGAGTTTTATACCACATTGTTCCTTGTACATCATGGCTGGAAAGAAATATTTTAGAATCCGCAGTTATAAAATATGTAAAATGTTCAATTTATAATAATAGTTGTAGATGATTCAAACTCGATTTTTTTATAAGTGATTCCTATACAAATGCTTTGGATTATTGTCTAAGTGTCGTAGTATAACATCAAGGAATTAGGGCCTGTTTTCATGCTTTTTCTTGATGGTTAGACTAGTGTCTGCTGAAAAGTCTGTTGGGATGGATAAACTATGGCTATCGTCCTCTGGATAATCTATATGTAGATGTCTCCCTTTAGTTTTCAGTGAGTCGGCTGTAGACCAGTTTTCTTGATATTATGGAATTTTCCTAAGACAACTGCAAGATATTTGTCAATATTCAGAATATAGTCTTTTGTATCAAATTGAAGTTTGACCAAATTTTTCGATAATTGTCATGTCACTTTTATTACCTTCGCTAGGTCTTTGCTACATTATAATTATCAGTGCTTCTGGGCTAGTTTTAATACTCAATCTTTCTGGCATTTGGCACTTGTATGCATGGGGGCACTTAGCGTCTCCTGCCTCCGTACCTCATTCGATGAAAAACGTTTCCCTGAACGAATCTGTTTGGACTTCCTACTAATTCCTGCAATACTGCAAGCTCCTGATGAGTGTTTATTGCTAGATAAAAGGCCTAGAGCTATCATTCAACTCTCCCTGCTGTTGTTTTGCATCTTGTAACGCTTGTTTGCGATTACTGTATATATATATATATATATATATATATATATATATATATATATATATATATACATACATACATATATATGCAAGGAATTCGCGAGAGCAGGCGAAATATACACAAACACTGATCTCTGGCTGAAGGAGACTCGAACCTACGAACCTTAGGACAAGGTACGCAGTGCTTTACCAATCTACCTACACTGGACAATACCTTGGCGTGTAGCTTGCGCTACACGTTTGATCCAGGGCAGCCAGCTCTCAGGGAGAAGGCTTACAGCTTTTCATCTCATCCCCTGCATGCATCAGCCTTACTAGAGATTTTAACAATGCTAGTAAGGCTGATGCATGCAGGGGATGAGATGAAAAGCTGTAAGCCTTCTCCCTGAAAGCTGGATGCCTTGGATCAAACGTGTAGCGTAAGCTACACGCCAAGGTATTGTCCAGTGTGGGTAGATTGGTAAAGCACTGCGTACCTTGTCCTGAAGTTCGTAGGTTCGAGTCTCCTTCAGCCAGAGATCAGTGTTTGTGTATATATATATATATATATATATATATATATATATATATATATATATATATATATATATATATATATATATATATATATATAATGCCGTTAAAAGAAAAATAAAATCGACGGCAGAGGATCTCATCTATGAGGCTGGAACCATCCTGGTCCTTTGAGCATAAACCAACCGACCGTTAAACATCAAGGCTACTGGAGCCCACCCGGCCTAACCCGACCCTCAGCCATGCCAAACGCAATATTACACCCGGAATGAATACGCAAAACGTGAGGCTTTGAAGCTCCGTTTGAATTACAGATTAATTGCGGATGCTTCAGCAGGAAAGAGGCTACTGATATGCACAGGTGGAGCGGCGGCTCTAAAACATTATCTGAAATTATTTAAGGAAATATATATTATATAGAGTAGGGAAGATACTTTTTTTCCGAGATATAGCACTGGGTGTTGGGCTCTGGCAAATTTATTTCATGTATTCGTTCCCATAAACATATGCACGATTAAATTATTTGGCGTGTTATTTCTGTTTACATAAAACTGATCATGTGTGCTCTTTTTCTGTAACAGTAATTTTTTTACGAATTTTGTGTGTTGTAAAGAACAATGCTGACGAAGAAAATGGAAAACTGCTCACCGAAGGGAAACTTCAACAATTCTCGCCCCCTTCAGGATTAAAATATACTGGAAATAATTTATTTGCATATCAACGATTTAGCGATCGACTGTAATTCTCGAAGAGGAGGATGCTGAAGCTTTATTATGAAGATACGCTCGTATTCTTGTATGTATTTACCATGCTAAGTTGACATGATAATTGGCAATCACTCACACACAGCTGGAGAAAGTCATGAAGGGAGCAGAATATCTATTTGTCCTGTTGAGATGCTCTCCTGCAGAGTGCTGAAAAAGTTTTTATAACTCACGCAGAAATATCTTGTTGGTTATATTATTTTTTTCACCAGTTTCCTTCCATAAACTGATGAAATAAATATAAATACAATAAGGTACGGCTTGCAGTTTAAGAACACATTGAAAAATAGAAGCACAGTAATAGACACCCCTACAATATGATAAGCTGTAAAGAGAAATACTGTTAGAGAGGCGGAAAACATGTACACGTTAACACAGATCGATGTTAAAAACAAAGACGTACTACAGCAATGTCAGGGAGATATTTATTTAGTTTGAGAGTGGTCATAAATTGGAATCATTATTATAACGCTGGGAAGGCAGATTCCATGCAAGGAAGGAGTGAATCCAGATGTGGCCAGTTAAGAGGCTGTACCAGGAGCTGTCACTCTACTACTTCAATCAAAAAAATGGTCAAAATATTGCAGCTGAGTAGGGGATGAACATCATGAAACTTTACGCCTCAGATGGTACTAGTCGACAGGAGAAGAATATGGTTATGATGGCAATTAACTAGACTTTATTTTGGTCAAAGAACTATTCGACGTTTTCCAAAGGGTGAGAGTTGGAGAAACGGAAGACTTGACGTCACGGTATAATCTCTTTACAGAAGTGAACCGTCGAAGGGAGGAAGACGGGTGCTTTGATGCTGGTAAGGAGCCTCTTAATCCAAAGAACTGTAGCTACATTACATTTCTTAGTTTCAAACTGGTAAGCTCTTATTTCTCGGGGACTGACTCAGATGCATCCTGTTTACTGATAATATAAAATTAATGAAAAGAATAATAACAAATGAGAACAAGGAAAAGTTGCAAATGTATCTGGACAAAGGATATAATAATAATAATAATAATAATAATAATAATAATAATAATAATAATAATAATACCATGCATATTTATTAACAAACACTAGGTACTGTGTTTAGCTCATTGACGCTGTCGTCCAGCAACCCGAGCAATATGAATCAATAAAAGACAACGTATAATATATATATATATATATATATATATGAGCACTGCACTAGCAAGGAGCCGAACCCATGCTGTTTTGGCCCGCCTCATGGTAAGCGAAAACGCATGATGCTTTAGACCACTAGACCACACAATCCTTAACAATGACGCATCTAGCCAAGCTAGATGTTATACCCGCGATCGAAGGACATACGGTGGTGTGGACGCCTCTGAGCTAATTTCATTCTACTCTATGTTTGTGTACTAGCTCAACAAGCAGTATATTATATTATTGTACCCACAGAACAAGTGGTATTGATCAATAACAACACTGCACTAGCCAAGGAGTCGAACCCGTGCTGTTTTGGCCCGCTTCATGGTGGGTACAAAATATAGCTTGGCTGGATGCTCCATCGTTAAGGATTGTGGTCTAGTAGTCTAAAGCGTAATGCTTTCTCGCTTACCATGAGGCGAGCAAAAACAGCACGGGTTCGACTCCTTGGCTAGTGCAGTGATGTTATTGATCATTATCACTCGTTTCGTGGGTACAATAATATAATATACTGCTTGTTGAGCTAGTACACAAACAGGGAGTAGAATGAAATTAGCTCATAGGCGTCCACACCACCGTATGTCCTTCGATGGTGGGTACAACATCTAGCTTGGCTGGATGCTCCATCATTAAGGATTGTGGCCTAAAGCGTAATGCTTTCTCGCTTATCATGAGGCGGGCCTAAACAGCCTGGGTTCGGCTCCTTGTAGTGTTGTTATTGACCAATACCACCGTGGGTACAATAATATATACATATATATATATATATATATATATATATATATATATATATATATATATATATATATATATAATGAAACAAGTGGTTTTGAATCATTTACCAAACTGAGGCAGGCAAGGATTCGACCCTACGACACATTGTCCTGCATCGATGGCTCAGATGGTAAGGTGACATGTACGTTGTGTGGAATCTTGGCCTGCCACAATTTGATAACTGATATACATGTATATATATATATATATATATATATATATATATATATATATATATATATATATATATATATATATATATATAATATATATATATATATATATATAT
This sequence comes from Cherax quadricarinatus, assembly GCF_038502225.1. NCBI lineage: Eukaryota > Metazoa > Arthropoda > Malacostraca > Decapoda > Parastacidae > Cherax > Cherax quadricarinatus. The sequence continues at coordinate 17,682,352 of NC_091301.1, read as the reverse complement.
ATATATATATATATATATATATATATATATATATATATATATATATATATATATATATATATATATATATATATATATATATATATATATATATATATATATATATATATATATATACATATATATATATATATATATATATATATATATATATATATATATATATATATATATATATATATATATATATATATATATATATATATATATATATATATATATATATATATATGTCGTGCCGAATATGTAAAACTGGTCAATTAGCAAGAACTCATTTAAAATTAAGTCCTTTCTAAAATTTTCTCTTATACGTTTAAAGATATATTTTTTTTCATTAATGTTCATGTAAAAATTTATAATTTTGCACCAAAAGGAACTTAGAAAACTTACCTAACCTTATTATAACAAGAGCAATTTATTTTAGCCTAACCCAACTAAATATATTTTAGATTTGTTTACAAGAATTTAATACTAAACAAACACAGTGAAATATATTTTTTTCGTTAGGTTCAGAATGATTTTGGCGAAATTATTGCATACACAAATTTTCACTTGTCCTATATGGCAAGATGAGCGTTGCTATTTAAGCCAAGATCGCAAGTTCTGCCTATTCGGCACGACATATATATATATATATATATATATATATGTCGTGCCGAATAGGCAGAACTTGCGATCTTGGCTTAAATAGCAACGCTCATCTTGCCATATAGGACAAGTGAAAATTTGTTTATGCAATAATTTCGCCAAAATCATTCTGAACCTAACGAAAAAAATATATTTCACTGTGTTTGTTTAGTATTAAATTATTGTAAACAAATCTAAAATATATTTAGTTGGGTTAGGCTAAAATAAATTGTTCTTGTTATAATAAGGTTAGGTAAGTTTTCTAAGATTCTTTTGGTGTAAAATTATAAATTTTTACATCAACATTAATGGAAAAAAATATATCTTTAAACGTACAAGAAAAGGTTTTGGAAAGGACTTAATTTTAAATGAGTTCTTGCTAACTGACCAGTTTTACATATTCGGCACGACATATATATATATATATATATATATATATATATATATATATATATATATATATATATATATATATATATATATATATATATATATATATATATACATATATATATATATATATATATATATATATATATATATATATATATATATATATATATATATATATATATATATATATATATATATATATATATATATATATATATATATATATATATATATATATAGATATATATATATTTAACAAGTCGGCCGTCTCCCACCGAGGCAGGGTGACCCAAAAAAGAAAGAAAATCCCCAAAAAGAAAATACTTTCATCATCATTCAACACTTTCACCTCACTCACACATAATCACCGTTTTTGCAGAGGTGCTCAGAACACAACAGTTCGGAAGCATATACGTATAAAGATACACAGCATATCCCTCGAAACTGTCAATATCCCGAACCCCTCCTTTAGAGTGCAGGCACTGTACTTCCCATTTCCAGGACTCAAGTCTGGCTATATAAAAATAACCGGTTTCCCTGTATCCCTTCACTAAATATTACCCTGCTCACACTCCAACAGATCGTCAGGTCCCAAATACCATTCGTCTCCATTCACTCCTATCGAACATGCTCATGCACGCCTGCTGGAAGTCCAAGCCCCTCTCCCACAAAACCTCCCTTACTCCTTCCTTCCAACCTTTTCGAGGACGACCCCTACCCCGCCTTCCTTCTCCTACAAATTTAAATGCTCTCCATGTCATTCTACTTTGATCCATTCTCTCTAAATGACCAAACCACCTCAACGACCCCTCTTCAGCCCTCTGACTAATACTTTTATTAACTCCACACCTCCTAATTTCCACACTCCGAATTTTCTGCATAATATTTACACCATACATTGCCCTTAGACAGGACATCTCCATTGCCTCCATCCGTCTCCTCGCTGCTGCATTCACAACCCAAGCTTCACACCCATATAAGAGTGTTGGTACTACTATACTTTTATGCATTCCCTTCTTTGCCTCCATAGATAACGTTTTTTGACTCCACATATACCTCAACGCACCACTCACCTTTTTTCCCTCATCAATTCTATGATTAACCTCATCCTTCATAAATCCATCCGCCGACACGTCAACTCCCAAGTATCTGAAAACATTCACTTCTTCCATACTCCTCCTCCCCAATTTTATATCCAATTTTTCTTTATCTAAATCATTTGATATCCTCATAACCTTACTCTTTTCTATGTTCACTTTCAACTTTCTACCTTTACACACACTCCCAAACTCATCCACTAACCTTTGCAATTTTTCTTTAGAATCCCCCATAAGCACAGTATCATCACCAAAATGTAACTGTGTCAATTCCTATTTTGTATTTGATTCCCCATAATTTAATCCCACCCCTCTCCCGAACACTCTAGCATTTACTTCTTTTACAACCCCATCTATAAATATATTAAAAAACCATGGTGACATTACACATCCCTGTCTAAGAGATAATATACTCATAAAAACTCTTTACAGCATTTAGTAACTTACTACCTATTCCATATACTTGCAACATCTGCCACTTCCCTACCTTAATCTAAATACTGTCCACATATATGCTTCAATGTAAACACTTGATCTACACATCCCCTACCCACTCTGAAACCTCCTTGCTCATCCGCAAACCTACATTCTGCCTTACCTCTAATTCTTTCAATTATAACCCTACCTTACACTTTTCCTGGTATACTCAGTAAACTTATTCCTCTATAATTTTTACAATCTCTTTTGTCCCCTTCCCTTTATATAAAGGGACTATACATGCTCTCCGCCAATCCCTAGGTACCTTCCCCTCTTTCATACATTTATTAAACAAAAGTACCAACCACTCCAACACTATATCCCCCCTGCTTTTAACATTTCTGTCATGATCCCATCAGTTCCAGCTGCTTTACCCCCTATCATTCTACGTAATGCCGCACCTCCCCCCACACTCACATCCTGTTCTTCTTCCCTTCTAAAAGATGGTATACCTCCCTGGCCAGTGCATGAAATTACCGCTTCCCTTTCTACGTCTACATTTAAAAGTTCCTCAAAATATTCTCGCCATCTACCCAAAATCTCCATCTCCCCATCTACTAACTCCCCTACTCTGTTTTTAACTGACAAATCAATACGTTCCCTAGGCTTTCTTAACTTGTTTAACTCATTACAAAATTTTTTCTTATTTTCATTAAAATTTCTTGACAGTGCCTCTCCCACTCTATCATCTGCTCTCCTTTTGCACTCTCTCACCACTCTCTTCACCTTTCTTTTACTCTCCATATACTCTGCTCTTCTTATAACACTTCTGCTTTGTAAAAACCTCTCATAAGCTAACCTTTTCTCTTTTATCACACCCTTTACTTCATCATTCCACCAATTACTCCTCTTTCCTCCTGCCCCCACCCTCCTATAACCACAAACTTCTGCACCACATTCTAATACTGCATTTTTAAAACTCATCCAACCCTCTTCAACCCCCCCACGACTCTTCTTTGCACTAGCCCACCTTTCTGCCAATAGTCGCTTATATCTCACAAGAACTTCCTCCTCGCTTAGTTTATACACTTCCACTTCCCTCCTACTTGTTGTTGCCACCTTCCTCTTGTCCCATCTGTCTCTTACTCTAACTGTAGCTACAACTAAATAATGATCCAATATATCAGTTGCCCCTCTATAAACATGTACATCCTGGAGCCTACCCATCAACCTTTAGTCCACCAATACATAATCTAACAAACTACTTTCATTACGTGCTACATCATACCTTGTATATTTATTTATCCTCTTTTTCATAAAATATGTATTACTTATTACCAAATCTCTTTCTACACATAGTTCAATTAAAGGCTCCCCATTTACATTTACCCCTGGCACCCCAAATTTACCTAGTACTCCCTCCACAACATTTTTACCCACTTTAGCATTGAAATCCCCAACCACCATTACTCTCACACTTGATTCAAAACTCCCCACGCATTCACTCAACATTTCCCAAAATCTCTCTCTCTCCTCTACACTTCTCTCTTCTCCAGGTGCATATACGCTTACTATAACTCACTTTTCACATCCAACCTTTATTTTACTCCACATACTCCTTGAATTAATACATTTAGAGTCCCTCTTTTCCTGCCATAACTTATCCTTCAACATTATTGCTACTCCTTCGTTAGCTCTAACTTTATTTGAAACCCCTGACCTAATCCCATTTATTCCTCTCCACTGAAACTCTCCCACCCCCTTCAGCTTTGTTTCACTTAAAGCCAAGACATCCAGCTTATCATTCATAACATCCACAACCATCTCTTTCTTATCATTTGCACAACATCCACGCACATTCAGACTTCCCACTTTGACAATTTTCTTCTTATTATTCTTTTTAGTAATCTTTACAGGAAAAGGGGTTACTAGCCCATTGTTCCAGGCATTTTAGTTGACTTTTACAACACGCATGGCTTACGGAGGAAAGATTCTTATTCCACTTCCCCATGGATGTAAAAGGAAAAGTAATAAGACCAAGAACTATTAAGATAAAATCAAAGAAAACTCAGATGAGTGTGTATAAATAAACGTGTACATGTATGTGTAGTGTGACCTAAGTGTAAGTAGAAGTAGCAAGACATGCCTGTAATCTTGCATATTTATGAGACAGACAAAAGACACCAGCAATCCTACCATCATGTAAAACAATTACAGGCTTTCGTTGTACACTCACTTGGCAGGAAGGTAGTACCTCCCTGGGTGGTTGCTGTCCACCAACCTACAAATTAAATATATATATATATATATATATATATATATATATATATATATATATATATATATATATATATATTCTTCCTTGAAGCCTTTTTATCCACTTCTCCGAGGCTATGGGTCCCACAATTGACACCAGAGGTGGATCCGATTGTATATTATATATATATATATATATATATATATATATATATATATATATATATATATATATATATATATATATATTAGGTAAGCTAAAATTTGAGCAAGCAATAATTTTGCAAAAATCATTCTGATCCTAACGAAAAAATATACTTCATAGCATTTGTTTATTATTAAATTATTGTAAACTTATGTGAAATAT
>NC_091301.1:17669695-17672195 GCF_038502225.1 Cherax quadricarinatus | reverse complement strand
ACCTGGGAATGGGAGCCAGTGAGGTTCGATCAAAGCAAGATTAGGACACGTATCAGTGAAGAGCAATTGGTGGAATGATGATGCAAGGAGAATAAGTTAGCATATGAGAGGATTTTACAAAGCAGAAGTGATGCAAGGAGGGAAGAGTATATGGAGAAAAAGAGAGAGGTTAAGAGAGTGGTGAAGCAATGTAAAAAGAGAGCAAATGAGAGAGTGGATGAGATGTTATCAACAAATTTTGTCGAAAATAAGAATTTCTCGATGAAAAAATTAGGAAAACATTTGATATTGCCACGAAACTGCGGTACCCTAAGGAGTTCGTGGAATTAGCATTACTGGCAGCTAGAAAAACTCATCATGAGGCTGAACCGAGGATAAAACCTCAGACCAAGAATGTGCTGTTTCTTCCATACAATAAGAATTTATTTGTCCTGCCGAATGCCCTTAAAAGGTTTAACATACAAGTAGTTTTGAAGAATTCATGGGTTGTTAAAAGCATTTTGATAAAGAATTCTCCTCAATGGTGTCTTGGTGGTGTTTACAGTAATGGTTGCAATGGTTGTGACTTATGTTTTACAAGAAAGACTGGCAAACCTCTAGATGTTAGAATATTACAACACCAATATTCGATACGAACTATGCAGGAATCAAATGCAATTTTCAGCCACATTACAGCCTGCAATAGCTCTGAATATTAGTCAGAAGCCAGAGTCACTGTCCTTTCTCTTGTTGGCTTGGACGAAATATCGTAGAATCAGCAATTATAAAACATGATAAACGTTCTGTATATAATAACAGTGGCAGCTTATTCAAACTGGATTTGTTTATAATTGAGACAATCATGAATAGCCTAAAACAGGACTGTTATACGAATGCTTTGGATTGTCTTAGGTGTTGTTGTTCCACACTGAGGAATTAGGGCATGTTTTCCTGCTTATTATTGATGGTTAGACGTGCGTCTGCCCAAGAATCTTGTGGGATAGATAAACTATGGTCGGCTTCCTATGGATAAACTGCAGGTCTACCTTTAGTTTCAAGTGAGTCTGATGTGGACCTGTTGTCTTAGCGCATGGAAAATTCCTAAGACAATTGCCAGATATATCAATATTCAGAATGTAAAGTCTTACATATCAAATCGAAGTCTGACCGAATTTTTGATATTTGTCATGTCACTAATGTTACGTTCGTTAGGTTATTACTACTGTATCAGTGCTTGTAGGCTGGCTGTCTTCTAATATTCAATCTTTCTGGCACTGGGCACTAGGTACTGATATGCTTGGGGCACTTAGCGTCTCCTGCCTCCTTCCCTCATTCGAACAAAACACTTTTCCCTGAACGAATTTGCTTGGACTTCCTCCTCTTTTCTGCAACACTGAAATTTCCTGATGATGTATTGATTGCAACACTAAGAACCTAGAGCTATCATTCAATTCCCATGGTTATTTTGTATATATATATATATATATATATATATATATATATATATATATATATATATATATATATATATATATATATATATATATATATATATATAAACATACATATATATATATATATATATATATATATATACATTATATATATAATGTATAATATATATATATATTTATATATATATATGTATATTATATATATAATATACATTATATATATATATATATATATATATATATATATATATATATATATATATATATATATAGAATATATATATATATATATATATATATATATATATATATATATATATATATATATATATATATATATATATATAAATAACCTCGTCCTTTTCTCGTCAGTCTTCTCCTCTTTAGCTTCTTTCTCCTCCATTACTTTCTAGGCTTCTTTATCGTCTTTCTACACCTAATCCTCAGCCTCCTCAATCTCCGCTTTTTCCTCTTCTGCTTCCTATAAGCCATCTCCTCTTCATTCTTATTCTCTCCCTCTCTTCTTAAAACTTTGGTACATACATTCTTCGTTATCTTCCTTCCCTGCCCGCTTCGTATGACCAGCAAAATTTATTGTGAAGTGGAAACTCTCGCTTCTGTGCTTTTTTTTCATTACTAAAATGATTCTATTCCAATTATGTTATAGGGATTCAACCGGAATTACTCGTTAATAGAAGAATTGGGTTAGCCTGTTGGAGAATGGATATTTTTCTGGCATGCGGCGAGCTATATGGACTTGGGAAAATAGTATGTGGCGAGGGGAAGAGTATGTTTTCGTGTGAAATGGTGAACAGGTGTAAAAAAATAGTGCACTCTCGTGGGAAATATTGTTGATGTGGGGTAGTGGACGTAGAAAATAATCTTTCTCTTCCTCTCTCTCTCTCTCTCTCTCTCTCTCTCTCTCTCCCGCAGCAGAAGTAACAGTAGCAGCATCAGGAGCAGAAGTAGCTATAGTAGTGAAAATAGCAATAGCAAGAGAAGTAGCAGCAGCAACAGTAGCAGGTCACCGAAGCAAAAGCAGAAGATCAGCAGCCACAGAAGCATCA
>NC_091301.1:17649695-17667195 GCF_038502225.1 Cherax quadricarinatus | reverse complement strand
TATTTCTGCTCACTATTACTGAGTTACCTGGTTACCAGTAATGGCACTGAATTAGAATACCACCCTTTTTTCATTCTTCAATGCTATACTTACCTAACCTTATGGTATTTTCTTTATTATCAGGTCTGCTGCTGGCCTGGTCAAGCAGGGTAGACGCTAGTTAATCAGAGCAAGATCCCTGTCTATAGGACGTAATGGAGCATTACGACTCCTCGCCTCTGAAATCTGAATTGTGGTATCACAAGTAGTGACAGGAATTCCAGAGCATCAGACGAACACCGCCTCATTATCTTTGCTATTATTCCTCAAGTAATTCATTTATTTATTTTTCCATTCTTTTGTTTAGGCGGAAGGCGTTCCTCCTGACAGAATAACTAAAGAGAATGTAAATAGCGTGCTAAAAATATCTAGCCAAGACAGGACTCGTAGCAATGGTTTTTAAGTTGGAAAATTTCAGATTTAGGAAGGATACAGGAAAGCACTGGTTTGGTAATAGAGTTGTGGATGAGTGGAACAAACTTCCGAGTACCGTCATAGAAGCTAAAACGTTGTGTAGTTTTAAAAATAGGTTAGATAAATACACGAGTGAGTGCGGGTGGGTGTGATTTGGACCTGATTAGCTTGTGCTGCTACATCTGAAGCCTTGCTCCTTCCTTAAGTGAATGTGACCTGACCTGACTAGGTTGGGTCATTGGCTTAAGCCGGTAGGAGACTTGGACCTACCTCGCATGGACCGGTAGGACTGCTGCAACGTTCCTTCTTTCTTATGTTCTTATCGAAGACTCCCCCGGGAACTGTATAGTTGAAGGCGTTGAAGCCCTGTCTCAAGAGTGGGACGTGGGGTGCTGGTGTGGAACTCTTGATCCAAGGGTTTGGAAATACCCTCTCCTCTTTCCTCGTATCAGACCTGCTTGTCTCTCGAGACTCAGGCGCTCTATGACTCCTGCGGGTTAGGTCTTGCAGCCAGATTAGCTAGTTTATTGTGGAATATAAGAATAATGCACTCACTTCACTGTTAACGTTCTTGCCCTCAGACCTTGATCACTGCGTTCACTTTAGATCACCTTTACTAAAGATGTTCCCGTCCTCAGACCTTCACCACTTCACAAATATGAGAGGCGACAGGCTGTGTATGTATGTATAATATATATATATATATATATATATATATATATATATATATATATATATATATATATATATATATATATATATATATATATATATATATATATATATATATATATATATATATATATATATATATATATATATATATATATATATGATGTCCACCTCTGGTGTAATTGTGGGACCCATAGCCTCGTGGATAAAAAGGCTTCAAGGAAGAATATTTGGATTTCTTCCTGAAGCTAATATTCCAGGAAAGGTATAATAATGGTGATATAATGGTACATACATTGGTGAGTACATGGAGTCTCTCCACCGCTTCTGCTGTCTCCTGTTTTAATCAGCTGTGTTTGACTGAAGAAATCCACTGCATAGGCAAATGATTTTGGAAATAAAGATCCTCAAAAGGTTGCCCATCTATTTTATTCATCTTATATACCGTGGTATGAAAGCGTAATGATGGCAGTGGTGATGGTTTTATTAAAAGTAACTGAGTTACTTTGCTGAAAAATTGCATCTTTAATATCAACATTGTTTTTTATATACTGAATTTCAATTTTCACAATAAAAAAAAATAAAATTCCGTGGGTTAACAAAAATAGTTATAATCATTAATTTTTAGAGGGGTGGACTGGTAAGCCAGCTGAAGGCCTCGGTCAGATGACCAAAAGCGCACAGTGGCGGGTCATCATATGAATAAGTCCAGCGTCAGGAAACGCTTGCTTTGCTTCCTGACAGACCTTACCTAACCTATAGGTTAACATAGTAACAGACAAGTGCAAATGAACAGGAGCGTAGAGAGAGAGTGCAAGAACATAGTTTACAGCGCAACCTTTTTTACGGCTTTTCGTCAATCATTAGACTTTTATCAAGTACGTGATACAGCATACTTAATAATGTTCAGTTTTGGAGTAAGCATCGTGATAAAGTTTTCACGGTAAATACAGTGTGTCTGTCCTCACTACACGCGCGGCGGCTGACACCACCAAACAAATCGATGTCTTATTGATTGCGGCGTATCTCAAGAAGAGCTAAACTTATTCAGTAGTATTTGTGGTGAAAGCTTGATCCTCCGTCCGCTAACAGCGGCCATGTCTCTGATCAGTCAGGCAGCTGGTGAAGCGTTGATATCGTCACGCTCTAGGTGTAAGAAGGTGGACTGATTACATACCTTGACGCTGGTGAAGTGTTCTTGATCCAAAGAGTTGCAGCTATCCTCCTACTCCTGTGATTAAGCCAGATTACCTACCATTTCTCAGGCTATGAAAAATCCCTATGGGATCGTAGTGTTCTCCGGTGATATTTACGATATACAATAATAGCCTTTATGATTTTCATTCACGAACATACGTTTTTCAAGGATTTAATTAAACTGCTTTAAAAATATTAGCAATTATAGTTAATAACAGTATATGAATTTTAATATCAAGTATATAAATATGGTGATTATTAACAAAACAAAACTAGAAGTGCAAGCAATAAATGCTTCTATAATTCCTCAATATTTATTCTATCAAAAAACATAATTCATTTAAAATAAACAATAATAACTAGATTAAACTCAATCTACCAACGTTAAGCAGGATTCAGGCATAAATCCTCCATATAAAATATAAAAAAAATATAGTGTGGGAATAGATAAAAGTTAGTAGAGCAGAACCATCCAGGAAGGTATTACCATTCTGTTTTGTTGTTGTAAAATGGAAGCCTGTGAAATGTTTTGCACTCTGAGAGAATTGATCACTTTTCTTGCACACTTTGGCTGCTAATCCGTATACAGTTAGGAGTATCATTAACGGTTCCGTTTCCTCTTAAAGTTTTCTTTCTAGTTTCCAAGCAGTAGCATCCCAGAGGACCGTCTTCATTGGTGTCAGTGAAGACGACTTCGCTCCAAAGGTACGGTCCTACCCCGACAAGCTATTAGCTCTCCTGCAGTTCTCCTCTGTTCTCTTGTTCCTATAGATTACCTCCACTATTACTACTAGTACTATTACTATTACTTCTACTACTACTACTACTACTATTATTATTATTATTATTATTTCTTTGTTAACACTTCACCCTCTGCCCCTTTTTTCATTGCCACTCCCCCTTTCGTATATTTTCTGGCTCCTTTCCTTCGTTTTTCTTTGTGTGACTAGTTAATGGTCCACGTAGGACTGAAACGTCGCCATATGTTTCGGTCTCCTATGTGTGGGCTATCTGTGAAATATATATAATATATATATATATATATATATATATATATATATATATATATATATATATTATATGGAGGATAGATGGGCTAATGAGAGCATAGGCAATGGGGTCGAAGAGGTATGGGGTAGGTTTAAAAATGTAGTGTTAGAGTGTTCAGCAGAAGTTTGTGGTTACAGGAAAGTGGGTGCAGGAGGGAAGAGGAGCGATTGGTGGAATGATGATGTAAAGAGAGTAGTAAGGGAGAAAAAGTTAGCATATGAGAAGTTTTTACAAAGTAGAAGTGATGCAAGGAGGGAAGAGTATATGGAGAAAAAGAGAGAAGTTAAGAGAGTGGTGAAGCAATGTAAAAAGAGAGCAAATGAGAGAGTGGGTGAGATGTTATCAACAAATTTTGTTGAAAATAAGAAAAAGTTTTGGAGTGAGATTAACAAGTTAAGAAAGCCTAGAGAACAAATGGATTTGTCAGTTAAAAATAGGAGAGGAGAGTTATTAAATGGAGAGTTAGAGGTATTGGGAAGATGGAAGGAATATTTTGAGGAATTGTTAAATGTTGATGAAGATAGGGAAGCTGTGATTTCGTGTATAGGGCAAGGAGGAATAACATCTTGTAGGAGTGAGGAAGAGCCAGTTGTGAGTGTGGGGGAAGTTCGTGAGGCAGTAGGTAAAATGAAAGGGGGTAAGGCAGCCGGGATTGATGGGATAAAGATAGAAATGTTAAAAGCAGGTGGGGATATAGTTTTGGAGTGGTTGGTGCAATTATTTAATAAATGTATGGAAGAGGGTAAGGTACCTAGGGATTGGCAGAGAGCATGCATAGTTCCTTTGTATAAAGGCAAAGGGGATAAAAGAGAGTGCAAAAATTATAGGGGGATAAGTCTGTTGAGTGTACCTGGTAAAGTGTATGGTAGAGTTATAATTGAAAGAATTAAGAGTAAGACGGAGAATAGGATAGCAGATGAACAAGGAGGCTTTAGGAAAGGTAGGGGGTGTGTGGACCAGGTGTTTACAGTGAAACATATAAGTGAACAGTATTTAGATAAGGCTAAAGAGGTCTTTGTGGCATTTATGGATTTGGAAAAGGCGTATGACAGGGTGGATAGGGGGGCAATGTGGCAGATGTTGCAAGTGTATGGTGTAGGAGGTAGGTTACTGAAAGCAGTGAAGAGTTTTTACGAGGATAGTGAGGCTCAAGTTAGAGTATGTAGGAAAGAGGGAAATTTTTTCCCAGTAAAAGTAGGCCTTAGACAAGGATGTGTGATGTCACCGTGGTTGTTTAATATATTTATAGATGGGGTTGTAAGAGAAGTAAATGCGAGGGTCTTGGCAAGAGGCGTGGAGTTAAAAGATAAAGAATCACACACAAAGTGGGAGTTGTCACAGCTGCTCTTTGCTGATGACACTGTGCTCTTGGGAGATTCTGAAGAGAAGTTGCAGAGATTGGTGGATGAATTTGGTAGGGTGTGCAAAAGAAGAAAATTAAAGGTGAATACAGGAAAGAGTAAGGTTATGAGGATAACAAAAAGATTAGGTGATGAAAGATTGAATATCAGATTGGAGGGAGAGAGTATGGAGGAGGTGAACGTATTCAGATATTTGGGAGTGGACGTGTCAGCGGATGGGTCTATGAAAGATGAGGTGAATCATAGAATTGATGAGGGAAAAAGAGTGAGTGGTGCACTTAGGAGTCTGTGGAGACAAAGAACTTTGTCCTTGGAGGCAAAGAGGGGAATGTATGAGAGTATAGTTTTACCAACGCTCTTATATGGGTGTGAAGCGTGGGTGATGAATGTTGCAGCGAGGAGAAGGCTGGAGGCAGTGGAGATGTCATGTCTGAGGGCAATGTGTGGTGTGAATATAATGCAGAGAATTCGTAGTTTGGAAGTTAGGAGGAGGTGCGGGATTACCAAAACTGTTGTCCAGAGGGCTGAGGAAGGGTTGTTGAGGTGGTTCGGACATGTAGAGAGAATGGAGCGAAACAGAATGACTTCAAGAGTGTATCAGTCTGTAGTGGAAGGAAGGCGGGGTAGGGGTCGGCCTAGGAAGGGTTGGAGGGAGGGGGTAAAGGAGATTTTGTGTGCGAGGGGCTTGGACTTCCAGCAGGCATGCGTGAGCGTGTTTGATAGGAGTGAATGGAGACAAATGGTTTTTAATACTTGACGTGCTGTTGGAGTGTGAGCAAAGTAACATTTATGAAGGGATTCAGGGAAACCGGCAGGCCGGACTTGAGTCCTGGAGATGGGAAGTACAGTGCCTGCACTCTGAAGGAGGGGTGTTAATGTTGCAGTTTAAAAACTGTAGTGTAAAGCACCCTTCTGGCAAGACAGTGATGGAGTGAATGATGGTGAAAGTTTTTCTTTTTCGGGCCACCCTGCCTTGGTGGGAATCGGCCGGTGTGATAATAAAATAAAATAAAATATATATATATATATATATAAATATATATATATATAAATATATATATATATATATATGCAAAACAACCACTCTGAAAGAATAGAGAAATTCCAAGCGCTTTCGTGACTACTCACATTATCAAGGAACTATGAAAGTAAAGCATCCAAGGAAGCTATATAAGGGGTCTGGCCAGCACCTCACTATCAGATCCCACAACGGTTAAACACCTGACGCGCGCCGACCCAACTTGGATAGGTCCTTTGCACAACTCACCCACAAACTATTCTACCCAAGAAAATTTAAAAATTATTTGTCCAGTGTATTATTAAATTCTTCCCAAATTCTATTAATTATAAATATATCTAATTTATATAACCCAAAGGAAATATTCATATTGTCAAAACTGTTTTTTATGAAACAAGATTCAATTATATTCCTGTCGACCATGGACTTGCTTGATACTACTTTCTCAACTTTTTGAAAATCAATTGAATGGTTAAAATCTCTTACATGAATAAATAGAGCATTGGAATCTTGTCCAGTTCTAATGCTATATTTATGTTGTTTTAATCTTAGTTCGAGATTTTTACCAGTTTGACCGTAATAAACTTTATCGCAAATTTTACAAGGAATCTTATAGACACATCCATCAGCATTTTGGGGGGAATTCTTTATCAAAAGTTTTTTTACTGTATCAAGATTTTTTAATACAACTTTAATATTAAAAGTCTTAAGAAGAGAAGGCATATCAACCAAGTTTTCATGGTAAGGGAGAACCAACATATTTTTAGTTGAATAAGGCTGGTTGTCCCTTTTTGGATTGTAAAAAGTAAAGATTGTAAAAATGGAAAGTTTAATAAGTTTAATGATAGTAGGAACTGGCAATGGTAAATCATAGTTAACGAGTTCTTCAGATAAGAAACTTAATAAATCATCAACAGGAACTTTCGTAAACAAAGAAGTAACATCAAAACTAACCAATGTTTTTGAGAGCTTTACGAATTTGTAGTCCTGAGTTCATAGATGAGGAAATATCCAAAATTTATGAAATAGGTAATGATTTAAAATACCCAAGAAATGTAATTGATAAATCTTTTAAAGTTGCTAGAAATACTTTTTACAATCCAAAAAGGGACAACCAGCCTTATTCAACTAAAAATATGTTGGTTCTCCCTTACCATGAAAACTTGGTTGTTATGCCTTCTCTTCTTAAGACTTTTAATAATAAAGTTGTATTAAAAAATCTTGATACAGTAAAAAAACTTTTGATAAAGAATTCCCCCCAAAATGCTGATGGATGTGTCTATAAGATTCCTTGTAAAATTTGCGATAAAGTTTATTACTGTCAAACTGGTAAAAATCTCGAACTAAGATTAAAACAACATAAATATAGCATTAGAACTGGACAAGATTCCAATGCTCTATTTATTCATGTAAGAGATTTTAACCATTCAATTGATTTTCAAAAAGTTGAGAAAGTAGTATCAAGCAAGTCCATGGTCGACAGGAATATAATTGAATCTTGTTTCATAAAAAGCAGTTTTGACAATAATATGAATATTTCCTTTGGGTTATATAAATTAGATATATTTATAATTAATAGAATTTGGGAAGAATTTAATAATACACTGGACAAATAATTTTTAAATTTTCTTGGGTAGAATAGTTTGTGGGTGAGTTGTGCAAAGGACCTATCCAAGTTGGCTCGGCGCGCGTCAGGTGTTTAACCGTTGTGGGATCTGATAGTGAGGTGCTGGCCAGACCCCTTATATAGCTTCCTTGGATGCTTTACTTTCATAGTTCCTTGATAATGTGAGTAGTCACGAAAGCGCTTGGAATTTCTCTATTCTTTCAGAGTGGTTGTTTTGCATATTCTGAAATCACCTGTTTACTGTGATCTTATTGCATATATATATATATATATATATATATATATATATATATATATATATATATATATATATATATATATATATATATATATATATATATATATATATATATATATATATATATATATATATATATATATATATATATATGGGGAAAAGAAAGGTGGCCGACTGGGAGCCTGGAGCCCTGCATCATAAGGAAACCTATAGCATGTTTTCTCAGGAGCCAACTGCTTCTGATCCTTTTGAGATAAAGTGTAACTGGTGAGCCAAGTCCCTATACTTGAGCTTGTGAACTTCTTTGTGATTAGCAGCATCGTCCTGATGACATGCACAATAATGAATGTAGATGTCGGTCAGGACAGATGCCCAATACAAGCCCACACCAGCAGTCTTCCATTCTTCCAGAGATATAATGTGATCCCATCAGGACAGTAGCAAGGCGCATCCAGGGTGCTGGGTAGTAAAGATCGAGGTTCTCTCTGGGCTGGGCAGGAGGCTGTAGCAAAGCATCTCATGTTCTGGTTGACTTCATTGTGTCCAACGTGCCAACCTTTGAAACTTGAACATTTCACATCATGCAAACTGTACTGAGAGGCTACCACTTTATCGAAAATACATTGTAATCAGTCTGAATTGGGGCAATGTGAAGAAACCGCAGGTCAAGATACGAGCCAATCACATAGATGGGAAATGCTAAGAGAAAATCACTTTCATTAGCACAGCTTGCACCTCTTAGCATAGCTGCAGCAGTATTTTTCTATCATGGGGCGATCTCAGCTTGAATGATTATGAGCTGAAGTTACAGCTAGTCTTCTCATCTGCACGGATATTGTGTCCCACAAGGTGGTTTCACTGGTGTAACTAGGCTCATCCGCTCCTGCTCACTTGCGTATATGTTCCCTGATCCACCTCGAGGCCTGGTCTCAGACCTGGAGTATTGACCCCGAAACCCTCTCCAGGTATACAGGAGGCTCGAGCCGTGGCCCCGAGCTACGAGGTTTCTAATAGGAGAGATCCGGAAACAAATTCTGTTCATGTCTCCGTCAGCGGCACCGTGACATACTGACTCTCCCACAGCTCAGTAGCTTTCGCAGTAAATCTATCCTTAGGTCCCTCAAAGCCAAATAGTCAATGAACTCAGTTTAAGTCGTAATAAACTACCGTAAATGAATAAACAGAAAGATGGATGGGAGGTTCGAACCGTGGCCCTGGTCGTGGCAGGTCCAGAGTTTTTACCACTGTCCAGCGAGGCTTCTGCCACCACCAGGACCACGGTTCAAGCCTCCTGAACATTTTTCTGTTTATTCGTTTACAGTCCATGAAATGTTTGACAATATCTTCATTGCTGCATTAAAGTATCCCATTTCAGTCTGACAGATATCAACATACTGTACGAGTCCCATCCTGCGTGATGGAATATAATAAGGGAACATAGCTAGCTTCTGTTCTCACTGTGTAATCATCATATAGAATAAGATAGCAACACACTGCTAGAACATCCAAAGCTCCTTGTGTGAAGACTAACTCTCCAAGACGCTGATCGTGCAGTGTCGGTCATTGAGTGGTTACGCGAGTACGAATGTTTACGAATGGTATATTTTAATGTCAGTTTAAGTCATTAAGTAGTCTTGTTATTAGTGTACAGCAGACTAGCAGCATTAACAACCCCAGTGCACTGAACAACAGTCATTAAGTAGTCTTGTTATTAGTGTACAGCAGACTAGCAGCATTAACAATCCCAGTGCACTGAACAATAGTTAAACTTAACAGGCTAACATAATGTTAGTTCATAATGTCTAGCTTCCAAGTCCTGTTCTGTATGATTTATCCAGGTGGTCGGCAACCAGTGTACGGAGGTTTAAATCTCACACATATATATTTTGATATACCACAGACTGTTGACCGAGGACTGTTAGAGATAAATCTTTTGAATTCAAAATCTTTGAAATTTAAAGTTATTCCTTACTATAATTTGCGAAGAACTCTTTGGAAGTCATTCTACGTAACTTATTTAACTTTTTCTTGATATATAATTATTACAAATAGGCGATAAAATTATATTCACAGTCGAAATTAAGAATGTGCATTACGAAATTAATATATATTGATAAATATTACTAATTTAACATAAGCAGATCTCACTTATATTAGGCAGTATTAAATTACATTTAACAATGTTAAGGTACGTTACTAAGTTATAAAGAAAGATTTATTCCCGTTAAGATTTCTTTATAATATGTTTATTAAAATTATATAAAAATTTGATATTTTGTATGACAGTGTGTGTGTGTGTGTGTGTGTGTGTGTGTAAATGTACTCACGTATTTACTTACTTATCTCTTGTTGCAGGGGTCGAGTCTCAGCTCCTAGCCCCGCCTCTCAGTTAGCCGCTACAGGGTTCACTCCTGGCTGCGCTAGCTAGCCTCATCATATCGTATCTTTGAGCGTTTGCGTGTGCGTGTGCGTGAGTGTGTGGGAGTTTGTATGTGATTTAGGGGGCGTCTAAGGGTGGGTTGTAAGGAGGGTGAGAAAAGTTTACTACAAAGTAGGAGCATCAACACTCAACAGAAGTGTGTGAGCATGTTAAATTGGTATGCAAGTGAGTGGTTCTTGAGGTTTGACGTGCTGTTAGAGTGTGAAATTTAAATAAAGAGATTCAGGATGAATTATTAGCTAATTTTATTTTGATGACGAAAAGATGCCCAATATTTTTATTATTATTATTATTATTAGTAGTAGTAGTCGTAGTAGTATATTCATGGGATACCGTTAAACCAATAGGAGTCATTCTGCACCTGGGGAATGAGAGGTAATCAAGTTTGATCAGAGGAGAGGGAGGGTATCTCTAATACCTCGTATCAAAAAGCAGGCGAAAATTACAATGCCTGGGGGCGTTATGGTACTTGGATAATCGGATAATGACGGCAATGGAGAGAATGATGGTGAATATTATTTCCTTCATTTAATAGATCATTTAGTTGCAAATTATGCATGTGGGAAATGTATTCTGAAGAGAGTGTGAAAATGTCATCGTTCGGTACAAAATTTGAACTGGGATGCCCGTGCACTTGAGGAATGACAGCAACCAAGGGAATGAGTGTCTGTGAAAGAGTTTTCTTTCTTTGAGTCACGTCTCTTATAGGGACGGCCAACTAGTTCAGTAATGTATGAATTTCATATATATATATATATATATATATATATATATATATATATATATATATATATATATATATATATATATATATATATATATATATATATATATGTGTGTGTGTGTGTGTGTGTGTACTTACCTATTTGTGGTTGTAGGGGTCGAGACTCAGCTCCTGGCCCTGCCTCTTCACTGAACGCTACTAGGTCCTGTGTGTGTGTGTGTGTCTGCGTTTGTGTGTGTGTGTCTGTACTCACCTAGTTGTGGTTGCAGGGATCGAGTCACGGCTCCTGGCCCCGCCTCTTCACTGGTCGCTACTAGGTCAATCTTCCTGCTCCATAAGCTTTATTGTACCTCTTCTTAAAGCTATGTATGGATCCTGCCTCCACTACATTACTTTCCAGACAATTCCACTTCTGATAACTATGTGACTGAAAAAATACTTCCTAACATCCCTGTGATTCATCTGAGTCTTCAACTTCCAATTGTGACCCCTTGTTGATGTGTCCCATCACTGGAATATCCTGTCTCTGTCCACCTTGTCAACTCCTCTCAGTATTTTATATGTCGTTATCATATCCCCCCTATCTCTCCTGTCCTCCAGCGTCGTCAGGTCGATCTCCCTTAACCTCTCCTCGTAGGACATGCCCCTTAGCTCCGAGACTAGTCTTGTTACAAACCTTAGGACTTTCTCTAATTTCCTTACATGCTTGGCTGTAGGTGTGGGTTCCAAACTGGTTCTAAATATTCCAATATAGGCCTGACATACACGGTGTACAGGGTCCTGAATGATTCCTTATTAAGATGTCGGAATGCTATTCTTAGGTTTGCCAGGAGCACATATGCTGCAACAGTTATTTGGTTGATGGGAGCCTCAGGAGATGTGCCTGGTGTTATACTCACCCCAAGATCCTTTTCCTTGAGTGAGGTTTGTAGTCTCTGGCCCCTACACTGTACTCCATCTGCGGTCTTCTTTGCCCTTCCCCATTCTTCATGACTGTGTGTGTGTGTGTGTATCTGTGTGTGTGTATCTGTGTGTGTGCATCTGGTGTGTGTGTGTGTGTGTGTGTGTGTGTGTGTGTGTGTGTGTGTGTGTGTGTGTGTGTGTGTGTGTGTGTGTGTGTGTGCCTGTGCCTATGTGCATGTGTGTGTATGTTTGTTTGTGTGTGTGTGCGCGCGAGTAATTTTTTTTTTTGGGGGGGGAAGGGGGATCATAAAACACTGAAGAGAGATCGATGGTTCTAAGGACTGACACTATTCCGAAATTAGCAGTCTACTAAAGACCTTCCTTCAAGCACCTTATCCCCTTTAAGATCTTCCGATCCTGACATTGACACACAGGACGAGCAGCCTTCCGTGATGTATCTTACCTCGCAGGAGAAGCAAGATGCTTAGGAGGAGCCACGGCAGCTGGGTCATCTTGAGATTTGACTTGGTAAACATCAAGTAACTTATCATCTCCGCTAGTATTAACACTACTGTCTGCGACTTCCCCTCTTTGCACTAGCTCGAATGTCTGTTTATCCTCTGGAGGTTAAATTTTTCTATGGTAATCCCCCATTGTCACACGTTGCGGAAAGAATTCAAGATCTAGCAGTATGATGGTTAATGCTACTTAGGTGAAACACTTCCCAAACATCCCCTTTCACTCAGGCCTACCGTATTTACTGAAACTACCCTAAACGGGTACGCCGGTAGCGTCATTAACAATTTGTTGCAACACTGAATGTAATTAAATACACCATGAAAATTTGAGGTGGCTCGCAGCCTCAGTGCAAGATTAGTCTTCGTCAAGCGGAGGAGCCAGACGGAGAGCGTGAGAAACTCACCCAAGACTGCGTCAACCCACACTAGAGGCTGGAGCCGCTAGTGCACCCATGGTAAGACTGGATACCACAAGTTGCCAAAGGTCGTATTTCTAGGATATTTATCACCGGAACTAACCCTCATGAAGGTTAGATTTATAGAATGACCTCGGCAGTTGATCAGAATTAAGACGGATGACATTTTTCATCATTAAGATAGCATTCCAGAGACAAAAGAGAGAATCAATAATTCTCTTTCCTCTGGATGTTAGGAGGCAGGAGAGAGCGCTTGCGCTATCCCTTCACCGCCTCAACAGCGCTGCGGCCCACAAGGAGGAGAATCAATGTGTTTTTCTTTTGCAGGGTTGTACTTGGCCATGGCGGAACTTCCTGGGGAAAACTCGTGGCAGTGGTGGAGGAGGCTGAGGAAAAGAAGATGTGGCCGAGAGCATTGACAAGAGAGGCAAAGCAAAGTATCTTGTGGAGAGCTACGTGCAATGGCGCTGCCAAAGATGCCAGAGACATACGCGCTTATTACTTCTTTTGCAGTTGCAGGAGACTTGTATAAAAAAGTATGTTGCAGACATAAAGACAACTATCGTGCATGCATTTGTTATTGTTTAAAGCTTATGAATGTGTTTTTGTCACTTCTTGTAAGAAATCCGCAAGAAATATTCTTTTGCGAGTCTGCAAGTGTCAAAATGCAGCCGTTGACAGTGAGAGCAACGACTTCCACTATATATATATATACATTTCCATTCCGATAGGTTCTGTATTCGTGTCTATTTTTTTTCTTTTTGTCGCTACATTCTTATAACAGACGCAGCCTACCAGCACTAAGACCCTGCCACTGAATGTCTGTCTCAAGAAGTGAAAACCAAATTGGAAAAAGCCTGAGAACCTTAAACTGGAGTTAAAGATAGTAGTATCTTTCCCCCTTTCGTTTATGTGGTGAGGCAAAGCTTGCTGGTGGAGCTGTGGAGGTCGTCTGTCACGGGATCACCAGTGGCTCTTGGGATCTTTTGCCACAACATCTTGAGAGCCATCTTGTTAGTTTGCTAGGAAGTTAGCTTATCGAATGTACATGAGCTCGTTAAGGCTGTTTGTCACATCTACAAAAGCTAATTCTCATTGATTATGCACCGAGAAATATACTCCTGTCAGTGAATATACACCGAGAGACATGCGCCTCTCATTACATATGCATCGAAAGATATACACCTGTCAGTTTATATACACCAGGAAGGATACACTTGGCAATGTATATACACCGTGACTTACACCTGTCGCTGGAGTCAGTTCTGTTAAGGATGGTATATATGGTTTAGAAAAGTCACCCGACGAACATGAGACACCTGGTAATAACTGGGTTTATAAGTGTATAGAGCTTACATGTAGACTCACAGGGTAATTACGAGCCGTGGGGAGTACTTAATGTTGTGTAAGGACGTCTTTGGGGATCAAAGAGCCGTACAGAGGCTTCTTGATGAGTCCTTGATGTCCTCGTTTAGTCTTGAGTTATTTTTTTCTCATGTTCAGTTTGGGGCATTTGTAAAAATTTAATAAGACTTTCGGGCATAGCTAGCCATACATTCTGCTGGAGAATGCTCCTCAAAGAGAAAACTGCTTCTGGATAGGGTCTCTTAACATAAGGGACTAGAGTTATCCTCTCTCTCGGTTCAAACCTCATCCCTCCAATTTCTCAGGCGCTGTATGACTTTTAGGTATCTAGGGCTTCCCCATGAATATAATAATGATAAAAAGGGTGCATATGTTGACTGCTCTTTAATAATTATTCTATATTATGTGTAGAGCATTTACGGCAAATGTATCCTTAGGGTTTCGGGCACTCGTTTTGTGTTTTGACGTAATCGTGAATATTTAACAATAAACCTGGAAGTTAGTCATAGGCTAATTAAGCTCCATGAATAAAGAGTTCACGAGGCAATTAGTCACTTCCTTTGTGGCCAATATTGTGTCTGGGTTTCTCTCCGAGCTCCTGCTGCTTTTCGACTACATAAGATTGCTTTTAATTGTAATGTGTTATGCTTGGTTTTTAATTAGAATTCAGTGGCGTGTACTCAGCGTTTGTTGTAATCTTCCACAGAAAACTGATTAAGGTTGTGTAGGAAATATTTCGCTCGAATGGGACCCTTTGTAGATTATACGTTGTGAGGGAAAAGTTCAGTATAGGAGTATGGAAATTATGAATGTATGGTGATGGTTGTTTGTTAGCAGTCTGTTAGTTAAGGTAGGTGGAGTGTTTAGCTCCAGCTATCCCCCCATCCCCCTCTTTTCATCCGTTGGGAGGTGATGTGTGAATCTCCAACCAGTGGAGAAATCACTTGACTGGCTGCTTCCATCAAACCTGTAAGTATGCGTTCCACTCCTGTACTATATATCTTTTTCGTTGTCTTAAGAGCTTCACTCTTATTTTGGGCTGTACATTTGTGTTTATCCCTGCCTTGCTTTGAATTTAATGTCACTTTTTAATCCTCACAATTTCTTTTAAAGGCTGTATGCCTATCTTGTGAGTGATTAAGCCAGCAGGTTGTAACTGTATTTATTTCTTAATTGTAGCCTTGATATGTCGGCGTGAGTCATCTAACACGGGCGAGGTGAAGATAAGGACAGCAGGGATCTGGCAAAGATCTAGTGAGCTAGCCTCACATACCTATGATCCAGCCGTCCCCTTCCACACTTAACCGATCACCCCAGCCAGCTACACACCCAGCGTAACTACGTGTCTTGTGATAAGACTGGCTATCCAACATTTTCAGCACTATGGTGATGAGAGGATAAGTTCACCCTGGCAGGATTGTATTGTGGAAACCGTCTTGTGTCACTAACAGCAGTGACGAAACCTCCCCCTTCCCCCGTCCCCCTCCCCCCTCCCCCCTGTCTTCTCTACAACAACGGCTTCAGAATTTCGAGTCTTCAGAGCTCGGTGTCAACAACATCGACACGCCCTTCTACAACTACATCTCTAAAAATTAGCTTTGAATTCAAGTATCATTTTTTATTTCAATTTTTATTTCAAACAGGATTAATTCTCATGTTTAAGTGTATTACATTTATGCTTGAAATCTTGTAATACAATGATTATCCTCTCATGTTTTCCATCATTTATTTACATGAGGAGGAGCCAGCGTTTTCAGTTCCTTACTTAGGAGCTGACAGGGCTGAGTAAGCCTTCACATACGTCATTTTACTGCAGCACTTTGTGTGTATGTGGGGGTAAGGGCAACAAAAATGTAAAAAGATAATTTACTTTCCGACAAGCTTGCAACAAGTGGCCTCACAAAGATAATACCGGTTATCTGAAGTTACTTTAGAAACCTATATAAGCAGCAACTAGTCAGGGAAAAGAACGTGAGGAAAAGATGAGAAACATCTTTGTGAAAGATATTTAAAAACTCGTCTTCAGTGGGATTATGAGAATAGCTTTGATATACACATTTTTAAAATAAAAAAAAATTCTCGTTTACATGAAGGTGTGTGTGAGTGTGTGTGTGTGTGTGTGTGTGTGTGTGTGTGTGTGTGTGTGTGTGTGTGTGTGTGTGTGTGTGTGTGTGTGTGTGTGTGTGTGTGTGTGTGTGTGTGTGTGTGTGTGTGTGTGTGTGTGTGTGTGTGTATGTGTGTGTGTGTGTTAGTTAGTTACCATTTTGTCCTAGGCACATGTCGATTAGACATTAGGCCTGGTGTGTACTCACCTATTTGTACTCACCTATTTGTGGTTGCAGGGGTCGAGTCCTAGTTCCTGGCCCCGCCTCTTCACCGGTTGCTACTAGGCCCTCTCTCTCCCCGCTCCATGAGCTTTATCAAACCTCGTCTTAAAACTGTGTATGGTTCCTGCCTCCACTACGTCATTTTCTAGGCTATTCCACTGCCTTACAACTCTATGACTGAAGAAATACTTCCTACTATCTCTCTGACTCATTTGTGTCTTCAACTTCCAATTGTGGCCTCTTGTTTCTGTGTCCCCTCCCTGGAACATCCTGTCTTCGTCCACCTTGTCTATTCCACGCAGTATTTTATATGTCGTTATCATGTCTCCCCTGACCCTCCTGTCCTCCAGTGTCGTCAGGCCGATTTCCCTTAATCTTTCTTCATAGGACATTCCCCTTAGCTCTGGAACTAACCTTGTCGCAAACCTTTGTACTTTCTCTAGTTTCTTGACGTGCTTTATCAAGTGCGGGTTCCAAACAGGTGCTGCATACTCCAGTATGGGCCTGACATACACGGTGTACAGTGTCTTGAATGATTCCTTACTAAGGTATCGGAATGCTGTTCTCAGGTTTGCCAGGCGCCCATATGCTGCAGCAGTTATCTGATTGATGTGTGCTTCCGGAGACATGCTCGGTGTTATACTCACCCCAAGATCTTTCTCCTTGAGTGAGGTTTGCAGTCTTTGGCCACCTAGCCTATACTCTGTCTGTGGTCTTCTGTGCCCTTCCCCTATCTTCATGACTTTGCATTTGGCAGGATTAAATTCGAGAAGCCATTTGCTGGACCAGGTGTCCAGTCTGTCCAGGTCTCTTTGAAGTCCTGCCTGGTCCTCATCAGATTTAATTCTCCTCATTAACTTCACATCATCTGCAAACAGGGACACTTCTGAGTCTAACCCTTCCGTCATGTCGTTCACATATACCAAAAATAGCACTGGTCCTAGGACCGACCCCTGTGGGACCCCGCTCGTCACAGGTGCCCACTGTGATACATCATTACGTACCATGACTCGTTGTTGCCTCCCTGTCAGGTATTCTCTGATCCATTGCAGTGCCCTTCCTGTTATATGCGCCTGATGCTCTAGCTTCTGCACTAATCTCTTGTGAGGAACTGTGTCAAAGGCCTTCTTGCAGTCCAAGAAGATGCAATCAACCCACCCCTCTCTCTCTTGTCTTACTTCTGTTATTTTA
>NC_091301.1:17639695-17644695 GCF_038502225.1 Cherax quadricarinatus | reverse complement strand
ATTTGTGTAAATGGTTTAAAAAACCAGCAAGTTGATAAATGAGACACTTCTCTAACATTCGGGTATCTTTATTCTGGAAACGTTTCTCCAGCCAGTGGCTGGAGGAGCTTGAGGTAATCAACCTCTCAGCCTGGACACAGGCTGTCAGACAAATAAACATCTTGGCATCTTGATGCAGGAAGTTCTTCAAAGCTTGCCTAACCTATTGGCGTGACCCACTTCAACTAGTGGATATTTTCACAGACTCTGCCTACCACTGCTTCAGCTCGTCTGTCTCCAGTAAACAAGCTCCTTTTCCGCGCATATGCTGTGCTTTTTATCAAGTTTGAGAGACTGAACACATCGACTTCAGGCTAAGGAACTGATTACCTCAAACTCGTCATTTTCTACCGTCCTTCCCTGTACTGGACTGAAGCCACTGGCTGGAAAACGTTTCCAGAAAAAAGATACCCAAATCTTGTACAAGTGTTTCACACCATACACAATTTTAAGAATAGATATCACAGGGCAACCAATAACGCCAAATATATAGAACAAGAAGAGGGGTCAGGAGCAGGGATTCTACCCAATTAAACAAATCGGTGAATGCAATGCGATGAGTGAGCACAAACACACACACATACACACACACACACACACACACACACACACACACACACACACACACACACACACACACACACACACACACACACACACACACACACACACACACACACAAATACTTGATAATATTCATAAAAAACTGTGAAAGCAAATTACGAGTAGCTGACTTACTTTCACACATGCACTCAGTACTCAAGTTACATATACTTTACTCATTAAAATGCAAAACAAAGAGAATTCACTGCTACATTAATAAGAGTGTTTTGCTATTTATTAGTGCTATTTATGTGCTTAATTACGACAAACCTTCCTCAATTAGAAATATATCTGAAAAATAATGGAGGGACTTTTAATTGCGAAGTTTGTCATGGACTGCTGAATCAGAGGAAAAAAATGATGAGGATACTTTTTTTCACATATAATATATACACTCACGTATTTTTTTTGTGTGAAGATGATTATCAGAACTAGCTGTGGTAAAGCATATTTTATATATATACGATGCAAAAAAAATAAAAAATGCAATTGTGAGTAAAGGGATTTTCTGAATAAATGTTGAAATTAAAAAAAAAAATCTTTAACCGGTCGCGCTAACGTGAATAAAAAAATATTGGATATATATATATATATATATGTATATATATATATATATATATATATATATATATATATATATATATATATATATATTTATTATTATTTATCTATTATCACACCGGCCGATTCCCACCAAGGCAGGGTGGCCCGAAAAAGAAAAACTTTCACCATCATTCACTCCATCACTGTCTTGCCAGAAGGGTGCTTTACACTACAGTTTTTAAACTGCAACATTAACACCCCTACATATATATATATATATATATATATATATATATATATATATCTATATATATATATATATATATATATATATATATATATATATATGTATATATATGTATATATATGTATATATATATATATATATATATATATATATATATATATATATATATATATATATATATATACATAAAAAATATAAGTACCACCTCTATAGCTGGACTGGGGACCCTCAGCCTCAGAGAAGACAATAAACGTACCTCAGGGAAAACTCAAGGTTCTCCCCGGAGCTGTTTGAATATTTTCTTCTCCTACCACCCCCTATATTTTATATTCTATGAGAACATTTATTAATAAACAGAATACATTTACAGAAAAACACAAACATGAATACAATGGTACAATGTATAAAAGATCATGAATTTCCTCCAGCTCCTCCGAGGCTGGACGCGAGCCAAGTATGCAGCAAGCATTTCCCCTCTGGATGGCCACGCTAAGGCGCTGGAACATGAAAGTGGCTGCCCTTGGGTCCCTAGTGGTGTCGATGAGTCTGGAACCCAATTCTTTAAGGAAACGTGTGGCATTTTTCCCCATGATCCCAAAGTCTCTGTTCCCACTGGGACAAATTGATACTGTTGGCTTATGTCCCTGTACTTGCTGATCTTGTATTCCTCCCTGTCGTCAGCAGCTCCTCCCTGTCGTCTGACACTGATAGATATAGGTGTCAGCCAGTGTGGACACACAGGTATAGTCCCATGCTAAGAGCTTGCCATTCTTCCAAAGATAGATGATCTCGTCGGGGAGGTTTGGAGGTTTGCTGGGTTGTGGGTATTGTTGGCTGCTAGTGATCGGGGCTCCCTCTCGGCTGGGCATCCAGCTGTAGCAAGGGTTCTGTCGTTGACCTCACTGTGTCTTGCATGCCAACCCTTGGTTTTGGAACAGTTAAGACCATGTAGACCGTATTGGTCTGCTTGCGCTTCGCTGCAAATACACGTATATTCTGTGTGAATTGGGGCAGCAAGGCTCAGAACCACTGCAATACGGAGAGTCTTAGGGTCGAGTCGCGTTCCCATTGCGGATATGGGAACTGTTTGAAGGAAGTCCCCGGAGTGATGTGCGCTGACAGCCTGGAGACGGGCAGTCTTCCTATCTGATGTTGCAGCCCTGAGCATGTTGGCAAGCACCTTTTCAGCGATCAGGCCATCCCAGTTTGACTGTTTGTGAGCCAGTGCTGCACTAGAGTTTGGTGCTGGAGCAGCAAGGGTCTCCCATTCAGTGATGGCACTGGCTTAGCTATGGTCCTGTATATGTCGCTGTACATAAATACATACATACATATATATATATAAATATATATATATATATATATATATGTATATATATATATATATATATATATATATATATATATATATATATATGTATATATATATATATATATGTGTGTGTGTGTGTGTGTGTACTCACCTAGTTACTCACCTAGTTGAGGTTGCGGGGGTCGAGTCCGAGCTCCTGGCCCCGCCTCTTCACTGATCGCTACTAGGTCACTCTCCCTGAGCCGTGAGCTTTATCATACCTCTGCTTAAAGCTATGTATGGATCCTGCCTCCACTACATCGCATCCCAAACTATTCCACTTACTGACTACTCTGTGGCTGAAGAAATACTTCCTAACATCCCTGTGATTCATCTGTGTCTTCAGCTTCCAACTGTGTCCCCTTGTTACTGTGTCCAATCTCTGGAACATCCTGTCTTTGTCCACTTTGTCAATTCCTCTCAGTATTTTGTATGTCGTTATCATGTCCCCCCTATCTCTCCTGTCCTCCAGTGTCGTCAGGTTGATTTCCCTTTACCTCTCCTCGTAGGACATACCTCTTAGCTCTGGGACTAGTCTTGTTGCAAACCTTTGCACTTTCTCTAGTTTCTTCACGTGCTTGGCTAGGTGTGGGTTCCAAACTGGTGCCGCATACTCCAATATGGGCCTAACGTATACGGTGTACAGGGTCCTGAATGATTCCTTATTAAGATGTCGGAATGCTGTTCTGAGGTTTGCTATGCGCCCATATGCTGCAGCAGTTATTTGGTTGATGTGCGCTTCAGGAGATGTGCCTGGTGTGTGTGTGTGTGTGTGTACTCACCTAACTGTGGTTGCAGGGGTCGAGTCATAGCTCCTGGCCACGCCTCTTCACTAGTCACTACTAGGTCACTCTTCCTACTTCATGTGCTTTATCATACCTCTTCTTAAAGCTATGTATGGATCCTGCCTCCACTACATCACTTCCAGAAGTATTCCACTTCTTGACAACTCTGTGACTGAAGAAATACTTCCTAACATCCCTGTGATTCATCTGAGTCTTCGTCTTCCAACTGTGTCCCCTTGTTGCTGTGTCCCATCTCTGGAACATCCTGTCTTTGTCCACCTTGTCAATTCCTCTCAGTATTTTATATGTCGTAATCATATCCTCCCTATCTCTTCTGTCTTCCAGTGTTGTTAGGTCGATTTCCCTTAACCTCTCCTAGTAGGACATACCCCTTAGGTCCAGTACTAGTCTTGTTGCAAATCTTTGCATTTTCTCTAGTTTCTGTACGTGCTTGGCTAGGTGTGGTTTCCAAACTGGTGCTGCATACTCCAATATGGGCCTAACGTACAGAGTGTACAGGGTCCTGAACGATTCCTTATTAAGATGTCGGAATGCTATTCTTAGGCTTGCTAGGCGCATGTTTGCTGCAGCAGTTATTTGGTTGATGTGCTCCTCAGGAGATGTGCTTGGTGTTATACTCACCCCAAGATCCTTTACCTTGAGTGAATTTTGTAGTCTCTAGCTCCCTGGACTGTACTCCGTCTGTGATCTTCTTTGCCCTTCCCCAATCTTCATGACTTTCCACTTGGGGAGTTGAAATCCAGAAGCCAGTTGCTGGACTAGGTCTGCAGCCTGTCCAGATCCCTTTGTAGTTCTACCTGATCCTCGTCCGATTGAATTCTCCTTATCAGCTTCACATCGTCTCCAAACAGGAACACTTCGGAGTCTATTCCTACCCCCATGTCGTTCAGAAATACCAGAAACAGCACCGGTTCTATGACTGACACCTCGCCACGTACAGTGACTCGCTGCTGTCTTCCTGACAGGTATTGCCTGGTCCATTGCAGTGCCTTCCCTGTTATCCTCGCCTGGTCCTCCAGCTTTTGCACTAATCTCTTGTGTGGAACTGTGTCAAACGCCTTTCTACAGTCCAAGAAAATGCAGTTTACCCACCCCTCTCTCTCTCTCTCTCTCTTGTCTTACAGTTGTCACCCTGTCATAGAACTCAAGTAGGTTTGTGACACAGGACTTCCCATCCCTGGCTGTCGTTGATAAGCTCATTCCTTTCTAGGTGTTCCACCGCTTTTCTCCTGATAATGTTCTCTATGACCTTGCATACTATACATGCCAGTGACACTGGTCTGTAGTTTAATGCTTCATGTCTGTCTACATTTTTAAAAGTTGAGAGTACATTTGCAGTCTTCCATTCCTCAGGTAGTCGCCCTGTATCGATAGATGTGTTGAAGATTGATGTTAGTGGTACACATAGCAT
>NC_091301.1:17629695-17634695 GCF_038502225.1 Cherax quadricarinatus | reverse complement strand
TGTAGGAGGTAGGTTACTGAAAGCAGTGAAGAGTTTTTACGAGGATAGTGAGGCTCAAGTTAGAGTATGTAGGAAAGAGGGAAATTTTTTCGCAGTAAAAGTAGGCCTTAGACAAGGATGTGTGATGTCACCGTGGTTGTTTAATATATTTATAGATGGGGTTGTAAGAGAAGTAAATACGAGGGTCTTGGCAAGAGGCGTGGAGTTAAAAGATAAAGAATCACACACAAAGTGAGAGTTGTCACAGCTGCTCTTTGCTGATGACACTGTGCTCTTGGGAGATTCTGAAGGGAAGTTGCAGAGATTGGTGGATGAATTTGGTAGGGAGTGCAAAAGAAGAAAATTAAAGGTGAATACAGGAAAGAGTAAGGTTATGAGGATAACAAAAAGATTAGGTGATGAAAGATTGGATATCAGATTGGAGGGAGAGAGTATGGAGGAGGTGAACGTATTCAGATATTTGGGAGTGGACGTGTCAGCGGATGGGTCTATGAAAGATGAAGTGAATCATAGAAATGATGAGGGAAAAAGAGTGAGTGGTGCACTTAGGAGTCTGTGGAGACAAAGAACTTTGTCCTTGGAGGCAAAGAGGAGAATGTATGAGAGTATAGTTTTACCAACGCTCTTATATGGGTGTGAAGCGTGGGTGATGAATGTTGCAGCGAGAAGGCTGGAGGCAGTGGAGATGTCATGTCTGAGGGCAATGTGTGGTGTGAATATAATGCAGAGAATTCGTAGTTTGGAAGTTAGGAGGAGGTGCGGGATTACCAAAACTGTTGTCCAGAGGGCTGAGGAAGGGTTGTTGAGGTGGTTCGGACATGTAGAGAGGATGGAGCGAAACAGAATGACTTCAAGAGTGTATCAGTCTGTAGTGGAAGGAAGGCGGGGTAGGGGTCGGCCTAGGAAAGGTTGGAGGGAGGGGGTAAAGGAGGTTTTGTGTGCGAGGGGCTTGGACTTCCAGCAGGCATGCGTGAGCGTGTTTGATAGGAGTGAATGGAGACAAATGGTTTTTAATACTTGACGTGCTGTTGGAGTGTGAGCAAAGTAACATTTATGAAGGGATTCAGGGAAACCGGCAGGCCGGACTTGAGTCCTGGAGATGGGAAGTACAGTGCCTGCACTCTGAAGGAGGGGTGTTAATGTTGCAGTTTAAAAACTGTAGTGTAAAGCACCCTTCTGGCAAGACAGTGATGGAGTGAATGATGGTGAAAGTTTTTCTTTTTCGGGCCACCCTGCCTTGGTGGGAATCGGCCAGTGTGATAATAATATATATATATATATATATATATATATATATATATATATATATATATATATATATATATATATATATATATATATATATATATATATATATAAAACAGCACTGCGACTGGTCAAGGGCTCGAACCCATGTTGTTTTGGCCCATCTCATGGTGAGCGAAAGCAACCTGACGCTTTAATCCACAGGACCATCAAATCCTACAAGAATCATACACCCAGCAGAGCTGTGTTTTAACGTGATCCGAGGACATACGGTGGTGTGGGCGCCTCTGAGCTGATTTCATTCTACTCCCTGTTTGATGTACTAGCCTCAACAAGCAGTATTTTATATTATTGTAACTACGAACGAGTGGTATTGATCAATAGCAACACTGCCTCATGGTGAAGGAAAACCCTATGACTATATATATATATATATATATATATATATATATATATATATATATATATATATATATATATATATATATATATATATATATATATATATATATATATATATATATATATATATAAGTGGGTAAAAATGTTGTGGAGGGAGTAGTAGGTAAATTTGGGGTACCAGGGGTAAATGAAAATGGGGAGCCTTTAATTGAGCTATGTGTAGAAAGAGGTTTGGTAATAAGTAATACATATTTTATGAAAATGAGGATAAATAAATATACAAGGTATGACGTAGCACATAATGAATGTAGTTTGTTAGATTATGTATTGGTGGATAAAAGGTTGATGAGTAGGTTCCAGGATGTACACGTTTATAGAGGGGCAACTGATATATCGGATTATTATGTAGTTGTAGCTACAGTTAGAGTAAGAGGTAGATGGGATAAGATGAAAATGGCAACAACAAGTAAGAGGGAGGTGGAAGTGTATAAAGGAAGGGAGGAGGAAGTTCGGGTGAAATATAAGCAACTATTGGCAGAAAGGTGGGCTGGTGCAAGTATGAGTAGTGGGGGTGTTGAATAGGGTTGGAATAGTTTTAAAAATGCAGTATTAGAATGTGGGGAAGAAGTTTGTGGTTATAGGAGGGTGGGGGCAGGAGGAAAGAGGAGTGATTGGTGGAATGATGAAGTAAAGGGTGTGATAAAAGACAAAAAGGTAGCTTATGAGAGGTATTTACAAAGCAGAAGTGTTATAAGAAGAGCAGAGTATATGGAGAGTAAAAGAAAGGTGAAGAGAGTGGTGAGAGAGTTCAAAAGGAGAGCGGATGATAGAGTGGGAGAGGTACTGTCAAGGAATTTTAATGAAAATAAGAAAAAAATTTGGAGTGAGTTAAACAAGTTAAGAAAGCCTAGAAACAAATGGATTTGTCATTTAAAAACAGAGTAGGGGAATTAGTAGATGGGGAGATGGAGGTTTTGGGTAGATGGTGAGAATATTTTGAGGAACTTTTAAATGTCGACGAAGAAAGGGAGGCGGTAATTTCATGCACTGGCCAGGGAGGTATACCATCTTTTAGGAGTGAAGAAGAGCAGGATGTGAGTATGGGCGAGGTGCATCAGGCATTACGTAGAACGAAAGGGAATGAAGCAGCTGGAACTGACGGGAACATGACAGAAATTTTAAAAGCAGGGGGGTACATAGTGTTGGAATGGTTGGTATTTTTGTTTAATAAATGTATGAAAGAGGGGAAGGTACGTAGGGATTGGCGGAGAGCGTGTATAGTCCCTTTATATAAAGGGATGGGGACAAAAGAGATTGTAAAAATTATAGAGGAATAAGTTTACTGAGTATACCAGGAAAAGTGTACGGTAGGGTTATTATTGAAAGAATTAGAGGTAAGACAGAATGTAGAATTGCGAATGAGCAAGAAGGTTTTAGAGTGGGTAGGGGATGTGTAGATTAAGTGTTTACATTGAAGCATATATGTGAACAGTATTTAGATAAAGGTAGGGAAGTTTTTATTGCATTTATGGATTTAGAAAAGGCATATGATAGAGTGGATAGGGAAGCAATGTGGCAGATGTTGCAAGTGTATGGAATAGGTGGTAAGTTACTAAATGCTGTAAAGAGTTTTTATGAGGATAGTGAGGCTCAGGTTAGGGTGTGTAGAAGAGAGGGAGACTATTTCCCGGTAAAAGTAGGTCTTAGACAGGGATGTGTAATGTCACCATGGTTGTTTAATATATTTATAGATGGGGTTGTAAAAGAAGTATATGCTAGGGTGTTCGGGAGAGGGGTGGGATTATATTATGGGGAATTAAATACAAAATGGGAAGTGACACAGTTACTTTTTGCTGATGATACTGTGCTTATGGGAGATTCTAAAGAAAAATTGCAAAGGTTAGTGGACGAAAGTTGAAAGTGAACATAGAACAGAGTAAGGTGATGAGAATATCAAATGATTTAGATAAAGAAAAATTGGATATCAAATTGGGGAGGAGGAGTATGGAAGAAGTGATTGTTTTTCAGATATTTGGAAGTTGACGTGTCAGCGGATGGATTTATGAAGGATGAGGTTAATCATAGAATTGATGAAGAAAAAAAGGTGAGTGGTGCATTGAGGTATACGTGGATGCAAAAAAATGTTATCTATGGAGGCAAAGAAGGGAATGTATGAAAGTATAGTAGTACCAACACTCTTATATGGATGTGAAGCTTGGGTGGTAAATGCAGCAGCGAGGAGACGGTTAGAGGCAGTGGAGATGTCCTGTCTTAGGGCAATGTGTGGTGTAAATATTATGCAGAAAATTCTGAGTGTGGATATTAAGGAGAAGGTGTGGAGTTAAGTATTAGTCAGAGGGCTGAAGAGGGGTTGTTGAGGTGGTTTGGTCATTTAGAGAGAATGGATCAAAGTAGAATGACATGGAGAGCGTATAAATCTGTAGGGGAAGGAAGGCGTGGTAGGGGTCGTCATCGAAAAGGTTGGAGGGAGGGGGTAAAGGAGGTGTTGTGGGCGAGGGGTTTGGACTTCCAGCAAGCGTGCGTGAGCGTGTTAGATAGGAGTGAATGGAGACAAATGGTATTTGGGTCCTGACGAGCTGTTGGAGTGTGAACAGGGAAATATTTAGTGAAGGGATTCAGAGAAACCGGTTATTTTATATAACCAGCCCTGGAAATGGGAACTACAATGCCTGCACTCTAAAGGAGGGGTTTGAGATATTGGAAGTTTGGAGGGATATATTGTTTATTTTTATACGTATATACTTCTAAACTGTTGTATTCTGGGCACCTCTGCAAAAACAGTGATTATGTGTGAGTGAGGTGAAAGTGTAGAATGATGATGAAAGTATTTTCTTTTTGGGGATTTTCTTTCCTTTTGGGTCACCCTGCCTCGGTGGGAGACGGCCGACTTGTTAATATATATATATATATATATATATATATATATATATATATATATATATATATATATATATATATAGAGAAATATATATATATATATATATATATATATATATATATATATATATATATATATATATATATATATATATATATATATATATATATATATATATATATATATATATATATATATATATATATATATATAGTCCAAAAGTGGTTCACAAGATTGTTCGAAGAATAAAATTGTTCGAACAATTCTATGCCTAATGTTACTTTAAATATTAATAT
Organism: Cherax quadricarinatus; assembly: GCF_038502225.1. Classification (NCBI taxonomy): domain Eukaryota; kingdom Metazoa; phylum Arthropoda; class Malacostraca; order Decapoda; family Parastacidae; genus Cherax; species Cherax quadricarinatus. The sequence goes on along the minus strand of NC_091301.1, from coordinate 17,629,853 downwards.
ATTTTGTGCATGATTTACCGTTTGCTTAAAACCAAATCATTTTTTTTTATATTATGAATATACTCTAATTTAGCGGTTCGCTTTGAAGATGACAATTATTTCCTTAATAAACTTATGCAAAAGTAAATATCTTACTTCAGCTTTCGTTATATCTTAAT
>NC_091301.1:17614695-17624695 GCF_038502225.1 Cherax quadricarinatus | reverse complement strand
CTTCCTCCAAACAGTTCCCATATCGGCAATGGGAACGCGACTCGACCCTAAGACCCTCCGTATTGCAGTGGCTCTGCGCCTTGCTGCCCCAATTCACACAGAATATACGCGTATTTGCGGCGAAGTGCAAGCAGACCAATACGGTCTACATGGTCTTAACTGTTCCAAAACCAAGGGCTGGCATGCAAGACACAATGAGGTCAACGACATCATTAAGAGAACCCTTGCTACAGCTGAATGCCCTGCCGAGAGGGAGCCCCGATCACTAGCAGCCAACAATACCCACAACCCAGCAAACCGCCCCGACGGGATCACCATCTATCCTTGGAAGAATGGCAAGCTCTTAGCATGGGACTATACCTGTGTCCACACTGGCTGACACCTACATCCATCACAGTGTGGGGCGACAGGGAGGAGCTGCTGACCACAGGGAGGAGTACAAGATCAGCAAGTATAGGGACATTAACCAACAGTATCAATTTGTCCCAGTGGGATCAGAGACCTTGGGATCATGGGGAAAAAACGCCACACGTTTCCTTAAAGAATTGGGTTCCAGACTCATCGACACCACCAGGGACCCAAGGGCAACCTCTTTCACGTTCCAGCGCCTCAGCGTAGCCATCCAGAGGGGAAATGCTTGCTGCATACTTGGCTCGCGTCCAGCCTCGGAGGAGCTGGAGGAAATTCATGATCTTTGATACATTGTGCCATGGTATTCATGTTCATGTTTTTTTCTGTAAATGTATTCTGTTTATTAATATATATATATATATATATATATATATATATATATATATATATATATATATATATATATATATATATATATATATATATATATATTATATACATATATGTATATATATATATATATATATATATATATATATATATATATATATATATATATATATATATATATATATATATATATAAATATATGTATATATATATATATATATATATATATATATGTCGTGCCGAATATGTAAAACTGGTCAATTAGCAAGAACTCATTTAAAATTAAGTCCTTTCTAAAATTTTCTCTTATACGTTTAAAGATATATATTTTTCATTAATGTTGTTGTAAGAATTTATAATTTTGCTCGTGAAGGAACTTAGAAAACTTACCTAACCTTATCATAACAAGAGCAATTTATTTTAGCCTAACCCAACTAAATATATTTTACATAAGTTTACAGTAATTTAATACTAAACAAACACAGTGAAATATATTTTTTCGTTAGGTTTACAATGATTTTTGCGAAATTATTGCATACACAAATTTTCGCTCGTCCTATATGGCAAGATGAGCCTTGCTATTTAAGCCAAGATCGCAAGACTCACGAAATCGTAATGACACGATTGCAAACAAACCATACCCCGGCCGGGATTGAACCCGCGGTCAGAGAGTCTCAAAACTCCAGACCGTCGCGTTAGCCACTGGACCAGCTAGCCACAATAAGATTCGTCCAACTAGGTATATTTCTACACCATAGGAAGGTTAGCACAGGCACCACTGTGACCACAAATGCAAGTTTGTACAGACGAATCTCCAGCTAGCGTGGACGAACTCTAGCTCAAGTCCCTTCACTGCCGTCAACATGACTCACGAAATCGTAATGACACGATTGCAAACAAACCATACCCCGGCCGGGATTGAACCCGCGGTCAGAGAGTCTCAAAACTTCGTGAGTCATGTTGACGGCAGTGAAGGGACTTGAGCTAGAGTTCGTCACGGCCACGCTAGCTGGAGATTCGTCTGTAAAAACTTGCATTTGCGGTCACAGTGGTGCCTGTGCTAACCTTCCTATGGTGTAGAAATATACCTAGTTGGACGAATCTTATTGTGGCTAGCTGGTCTAGTGGCTAACGCGACGGGCTGGAGTTTTGAGACTCTCTGACCGCGGGTTCAATCCCGGCCGGGGTATGGTTTGGTCAAGATCGCAAGTTCTGCCTATTCGGCACGACATATATGTATATATATATATATATATATATATATATATATATATATATATATATATATATATATATATATATATATAAATAACGCCATGATAAAGCTCTACACAGACAGACGCCCCAATAAAAGCTTGTTCTGCAAAGTGTCTTCTCTTCCTATGGTGCTGCAGTATATAGGCAGCATCTCAGCAATTCTGTATCTCCGTAAGGTAAGGTAACGTCAGCGGCGTGAATCAAGACGAGCATGGTTGACGGATACTAAGCATGTTGACCTGTCAGAAATCCATTGCACAGTGGTATCAGGAGCCCACCACAAGGCTTCAAGTTTCCATACCAACGCTCGGTGGCTCTTCGTTAATAGATATTTTCTCGGTTATTGCTTCCCAAATGTAAGACGGATGAATGGGCATGGAAAGTAGGTGAGTGAGTTTGTATGTCCGTGGATAGGCGTGTGGGATTGAGGGTGGGTGTCTTGGAAGGTTGGAAGGTCTATGGGAGAGGGATAGAATTTTCCAGGCGGACGGGAGACTAGATGGGTGAGTAGATGGGTGCGTAGATGGGAAATTAGATAATATTATTATCAAGATGAGTTACGATTATCCTTACGGTATCTAATTGATTTATTTTTCTGAAAACTTAGAAACCATGCAAGTTTATAGGTAACATTTCTGAATGCACTCATGGACATCTAGATTTTATGCAATTCAGCCCAGTTACACGGTCATTACATCTCATACCAGGATTTAGGGCAACTCGTTTAAACTTTTACAAAATGTGCTTACTAGCCTATGGCATATATGTAACATATGACTTAAATCAATGTAAATATTTATTCATCTATGAAAATTTAACCTACATATTTCAGTCCAGCCAAATGCAAGTGACAGAAAAATGCAAACATGAAAATGACATATAATAATTATTCTCCTGATGCAAGAGGAGTCTGCATGTTAATTGGGAAAGCATGATAATTGTTTGGTCTTGCATTATAACACTGGAATGAGTCGTATAATTTAAAACACAACACTGCAGTGTTTATGCAATTAAATGATACTGGTGATTCCGACAAGAGATGGAAAAAGACACTTATGAGCAGTTCACAATATTTTTGTACTGTGAACCTTAGGCCACGAGCTGTTTTTTTTTTTTTTCAATTTTTAAACAACAGAAGCCACTCGTGGCGAAACGTTTCCTGTAATAAATGTCTTCCTGTAATACCTGTCTTTTTCAATGAAGTGTTTTTGTGGTATCGTATTTTCCCTTTATTTTTCATAATAAAATATACACCTTTAATTTCTACAATAAATATTTTCTCAGTCAAGCTAGGACAGTTCTTAAAATAAATAATATGAAGAGGTTAAAAAATATGGAATATGTGTTTAAGACAGCTCTATCGATGCTAACAAAAGAATAAACTAGACGTGTATCGGCTGCTGTGCGATCCGAAAACGGTATCTCCCTAGCCCATAAGCAAGTGTTAAATTGGCAACTTTGGAGACTGTGGAGTGGTGTAGGTGACAGGTGAAATTTGTGTAAGTATTGGATAGTGATGGAAAAGTATGGTAACGCACTACTGGGTATGGGGGTGTAAGGCGATTTTAAGAGTTGGAGATGCCAGGTAGTGTTTCCTGTAGGGTAACGGCTTAGTGATATGATAATCTGTCTTTCTCCTTTAGGCAGTGGATTTTCCTTTTCCTGGGAGCCAGCGAGAGTTGGTAAAAAGTGCCACATTGCAGTTAAGGCAGGCTACAGGGTCATAATTCGGGTCATTATATGCTGTATTTTTGCAAATGGGGTACTCAGGCTGTGACCCGAAAAATTTTGCCTGGTGGCCGTAGTGCCAGCAAGTGCGACATCGTTGTGTTGCTGGATTGAGCTCCCTCACTGACAAGCTTTGGTCTGCTATGTATACATAGAGGAAGGTTATGGTCGTTAAATGTCAGTTTAGCTTTGTCAGTTGTAGTAGTGTAGACATAGATTGAACATTAAAATGGTATAAAATACCGACAGGTTGTTAGGTAAGACACATATGCAACAGTTAGGTATCTTTATTTCGAAACGTTTCGCCTACACAGTAGGCTTCTTCAGTCGAGTACAGGAAAGTTGATAGAAGCAGAAGATACTTGAAGACACAAGGGTATCTTGGTACAGACCTACAATCAACTACGACAACCTCTACTAGTGAGAACGGCTGGATTTGAGAGGGACCTGACCTCCCAACACCTGAGTTCTTACCTCTTCTAGTGACCTACGTCTCACCTCTTGGCGCTATATAAGGCTCCATCCTGTCACTTCATCTCCATATTGTTTCATACTATGGAACAATGCTCTTCTCCAAACTGAGGGACTGACCACCTCAAAAATTTAAGGGTGATGGACTGATTACATCGTCTTCAAGTATCTTCTGCTTCTATCAACTTTCCTGTACTCGACTGAAGAAGCCTACTGTGTAGGCGAAACGTTTCGAAATAAAGATACCTAACTGTTGCATATGTGTCTTACCTAACAGTGTAGACATAGGTATCAGCACTGGTAATGCGAATATGCTGATATTTTAATTGTTTCTTTTTTGTCTGGAATGCAGTCTACGAAGTGTAATTGAACAATTGAGAGGGAGATGATTACAGTTCCTCGGCAGGGATTGAGGACAGATTGTCCATGAACTGTCTTGGTGTTATGTTAGAGGTGTGGAGGTGCATAGAATTATTGGCTGCATTCGTATCATTGACTCAGATGATGCGTGTCCCATTTTGTAAAGAATGGAAATAGATATCTCGGGCGACACGAGCCAAGAGGTCTTGGGCGAGAATACGGACGTTGTTTTGTGCGTCTGAATTCGTCAATTGCATGGATGGAAAAATTCGTACCCATTGTTGCCTTTGGAAGTTTTTATATTGGAATAGATTTTGAAGTTGTGTTTTTTTTTTCACTGTGCCATCGGGATGGTCTTGCTGAGTTTACGTCATTGCTTCCTTGTCGTGGACGTTTTGCAAAAGGCTTTGAGCTTATCTGTGCCATGGCACACAGATGAACCAAGAACCATATCCGCGTCGTGCGTGAAACCGGTTTCATAGTGAGGGCCATGCAGGGGTCAGAGGTACTCAAATAGATTGGCAGAACACCAGAAGCAGGTTTGGGCAAGAAGCAATTGCTCTTAAGGGATTCTGGGTACTGAGGAGAGTCCTCACACACACACACACACACACACACACACACACACACACACACACACATGCACGTACGTACGTACGTAACGTGTGTACTCAAGTCTTACAAACCTTCCTCTCACACGCATGCAACACACTATACGTAAGGCATCATCTCACACACACACGTAACCTGTGTGTTTGGATGATTCGATCACACATGTAACAATAAATAGTGCATATTTTGTCTACGAATAAATAAGCATAACAAACTGAAACAAATATCTGAGGTGGAAACAATGACGATATTGAAAACAAAGCATCAGTTTGAAGTTTCAACGCCAGCTCAATTACTCTCGAATGGAAAGTAGTGAATTATTCATGAAACGTTAAATCTCCAATAATCAACAACGTCATCTTCAGACATGTATCATAACGCGTGTTATACTATAGCCATAATGTGAAAATACTGGAATGCTATATAGTACTTAAAGTTATTAATATAATCAGCCACAAGTGTCGAGAGAAACAGAGGCCGAGGTTTATGATTGGTCAAGTGGCGAGTCAGAGCTTCGAAGATACGAAGCTAAAGTTAGTCTTCAGGCATCAGACAGTCCATCACTCAGCTTATATATACACTGAGAAGTATTATTGTGACCACGATCCAGTTCTTGGTTAGTCGCATTGTTGTTATTGATTTAGAAGTATATATAAACTCCTATAGTTGTGCATCTTAATTAAAATGAATATACACCAAAAATTTGCATTAATTCCCATTTTAGTCACTAAAATATGACCAAGAACTCAATAGGTTATAAACATAATGAACTAATTAAAAAAAATAGTTTAATCCCTGAAATAACGAATTAAACTTCATGTAAACATTTGATATACTAATTACTGATGTGCTAATATTGTTAATGAGGCAAGTGTTTGGGTGAAGTGCTAGTATTACAAATGTACTTAAGTGCTAGTGTTCACTGATACCACTGTTAAAAAGTATCTATAACAAAGCTGTCATAAGTGTTCTTCAGTGCGTCGATAACAAATGCGTGTTAAGAAGTGCTGTTGAGAGCTGTCGATAGCAATACAGTAGTGTCGATAACACAAGTGTGGACAACAGTGTGAATAACAATCGTGACCATAGCAATAAGGATGATAATAGCGAAGATAACAGTAGTTTGGACAACGATACTTAGCATAGAAATAGTGTGTATAACAAAAGTGTAGATAGAAATAGTAGTAGTGTGGATAACAATAACAGTAGTGTGGGGCGAACAATGTTGTCGATAACATTAGTGTCAATATCAACAGTAACAATAGTTTCAATAACAATATTTTTGACAGTAGTGTGGATAGCAACAATAGTGTGGATCACAGCAGGAGCGTGGATTACAGCCACAATACAAATAGTGTGGATAACAACAATAGTACTATTGTGGATAACTCTAGTGCGGATAGCAACAATGCGGATAATAGTGCACTTAAAAAAATAGTGAGCGTAAAGTACAGCGTGAATAATAGTGAGAATATGATAATGTCGAAAAAAGTGTCGAAAACACAGTGTCGAAAACAACAGTTTTGAAAACAGCGGTGTCGAAAACTGCCACCCAAGGCCCAGCATCATTGTAAGGCGATTTTTTTTTTTTAGACATTTGGCGAGTATACATATATTCCCAACGAATATTAAAAGGAATATTTGCTAAATTACGTATAACAGTATGATATATCCCATTTATCATTAAGGAGGCTTAAGTTTCAACCTTTCCAAGAGGTCATCAAAATCCCACGTTCCCCTTCCCATTGATGTGAATATCGAAAATGTCATGTCCTTGCCTTAGAAAGAGATTGGTTTAGACCTGCGTTTAGGGACTTCTCCAGGAGGGTGTCTCTCCCTTCTAGATGCCTGCTTGACTTAGAATCCAGTATCTCTCTCTCGGTATTAATGGTGGGGCGGGGGGGGGGTTACTTCCTCTCTCGTATAAATTTGCTGACAATTATGGCCAATAACAAACAATTAAAAATGACTACATATATTTCGGTCTTTGCGAGAAAGGTGTCCCTGTCCAGCATAACTCACAAGGCGAAGTAGTGAAATCATTTTTAATTATCTGTAAAATGAAAAGGGCTGTCGAAAGTTTGGAAAGTTCGAATAGGCCAATTATTTGCAGAAACTGCAAATTGATGGTAGACTTTTAATAAAATTCACATCTTAAAAATGGGAGACGAAAGCAAGTGTTGCGTACGTCATCCAATAGTGCTGATGTGGAGTGATACAGTATTGTTGTTAATGGTGCAGTTGTGGACTCAGTGAATATTTGTAGTAATGTTACAAATATGGAGTGACCTTGACGCTATGCAGAGAATTTTTCAGCAGAGGAAGCGTACAAAAAATTTATTATATTATAATTGCTACCATCTTTGTAACACCTAACGCTACTAGTTCACCTATTTATTTTTTAATATTTATCTACTATCACTTCTATTATTAATACTGCTACTATTTATACTATCACAGTTACAGCTGTTATTACTGTTACTGCTTCCACTATTTTTTAACGAATATTATTACTACCACTGCTATTATTACTAATACCAGTACGCCTTTCGAGACTTCTGCTATTGTTATTGTTACATAAGTTTTTTATTGCAGCAAACATTCTCCCTCCACCACCTCCGATACCTTCACTGTTTGTAAAGCTTTGTTGTTCTGTGTTGCAAACAATGATAACCAAACAATGAGTAATACCAAATAAGCAGAGAAAGTCTCCAAAATGTGGTCCACTCCTAGCTAAAACTTTCCTGCAAATGTGCGCGATTCATGGTATTTTGTAATTGCTAAGAACGGCTATAATTTTTCCCTAATTATAGGTAATATACTAACGGCGTCTACCACCTGCGTTCTCGTTGTTTCCGGGCTAACAAGGAGATTAGGCCGTAAGCTTGACGCATGGACGAGGGTGTGTCGTTAATGACTGGATAATTGAACGTATTTTCATGACTATTTTATGACTTACAAAACGTCCCTTTCTTGGAGGATAAATTTGACATCGGTGGAGCACAAGCGTTGTTTCCCAGACTATAAATGGTCACTGGAGAGCTAAGTGTTATATATATATATATATATATATATATATGTATATATATATATGTATATATATATATATATATATATATGTATATATATATATATTTATATATATATATATATATATATATGTATATATATATATATTTATTTTTTTTTTTTTTTTATTATCACACCGGCCGATTCCCACCAAGGCAGGGTGGCCCGAAAAAGAAAAACTTTCACCATCATTCACTCCATCACTGTCTTGCCAGAAGGGTGCTTTACACTACAGTTTTTAAACTGCAACATTAACACCCCTCCCTCAGAGTGCAGGCACTGTACTTCCCATCTCCAGGACTCAAGTCCGGCCTGCCTGTTTCCCTGAATCCCTTCATAAATGTTACTTTGCTCACACTCCAACAGCACGTCAAGTATTAAAAACCATTTGTCTCCATTCACTCCTATCAAACACGCTCACGCATGCCTGCTGGAAGTCCAAGCCCCTCGCACACAAAACCTCCTTTACCCCCTCCCTCCAACCCTTCCTAGGCCGACCCCTACCCCGCCTTCCTTCCACTACAGACTGATACACTCTTGAAGTCATTCTGTTTCGCTCCATTCTCTCTACATGTCCGAACCACCTCAACAACCCTTCCTCAGCCCTCTGGACAACAGTTTTGGTAATCCCGCACCTCCTCCTAACTCCCAAACTACGAATTCTCTGCATTATATTCACACCACACATTGCCCTCAGACATGACATCTCCACTGCCTCCAGCCTTCTCCTCGCTGCAACATTCATCACCCACGCTTCACACCCATATAAGAGCGTTGGTAAAACTATACTCTCATACATTCCCCTCTTTGCCTCCAAGGACAAAGTTCTTTGTCTCCACAGACTCCTAAGTGCACCACTCACTCTTTTTCCCTCATCAATTCTATGATTCACCTCATCTTTCATAGACCCATCCGCTGACACGTCCACTCCCAAATATCTGAATACGTTCACCTCCTCCATACTCTCTCCCTCCAATCTGATATTCAATCTTTCATCACCTAATCTTTTTGTTATCCTCATAACCTTACTCTTTCCTGTATTCACCTTTAATTTTCTTCTTTTGCACACCCTACCAAATTCATCCACCAATCTCTGCAACTTCTCTTCAGAATCTCCCAAGAGCACAGTGTCATCAGCAAAGAGCAGCTGTGACAACTCCCACTTTGTGTGTGATTCTTTATCTTTTAACTCCACGCCTCTTGCCAAGACCCTCGCATTTACTTCTCTTACAACCCCATCTATAAATATATTAAACAACCACGGTGACATCACACATCCTTGTCTAAGGCCTACTTTTACTGGGAAAAAATTTCCCTCTTTCCTACATACTCTAACTTGAGCCTCACTATCCTCGTAAAAACTCTTCACTGCTTTCAGTAACCTACCTCCTACACCATACACTTGCAACATCTGCCACATTGCCCCCCTATCCACCCTGTCATACGCCTTTTCCAAATCCATAAATGCCACAAAGACCTCTTTAGCCTTATCTAAATACTGTTCACTTATATGTTTCACTGTAAACACCTGGTCCACACACCCCCTACCTTTCCTAAAGCCTCCTTGTTCATCTGCTATCCTATTCTCCGTCTTACTCTTAATTCTTTCAATTATAACTCTACCATACACTTTACCAGGTACACTCAACAGACTTATCCCCCTATAATTTTTGCACTCTCTTTTATCCCCTTTGCCTTTATACAAAGGAACTATGCATGCTCTCTGCCAATCCCTAGGTACCTTACCCTCTTCCATACATTT
>NC_091301.1:17597195-17609695 GCF_038502225.1 Cherax quadricarinatus | reverse complement strand
AAAACTCTTCACTGCTTTCAGTAACCTACCTCCTACACCATACACCTGCAACATCTGCCACATTGCCCCCCTATCCACCCTGTCATACGCCTTTTCCAAATCCATAAATGCCACAAAGACCTCTTTAGCCTTATCTAAATACTGTTCACTTATATGTTTCACTGTAAACACCTGGCCCACACACACCCTACCTTTCCTAAAGCCTCCTTGTTCATCTGCTATCCTATTCTCCGTCTTACTCTTAATTCTTTCAATAATAACTCTACCATACACTTTACTCAACAGACTTGTTCCCCTATAATTTTTGCACTGTCTTTTGTCCCCTTTGCATTTATACAAAGGAACTATGTATGATCTCTGCCAATCACTAGGTACCTTACCCTCTTCCATTCATTTATTAAATAATTGCACCAACCACTCCAAAACTATATCCCCACCTGCTTTTAACATTTCTATCTTTATCCCATCAATCCCGGCTGCCTTACCCCCTTTCATTTTACCTACTGCCTCACGAACTTCCCCCACACTCACAACTGGCTCTTCCTCACTCCTACAAGATGTTATTCCTCCTTGCCCTATACACGAAATCACAGCTTCCCTATCTTCATCAACATTTAACAATTCCTCAAAATATTCCCTCCATCTTCCCAATACCTCTAACTCTCCATTTAATAACTCTCCTCTCCTATTTTTAACTGACAAATCCATTTGTTCTCTAGGCTTCCTTAACTTGTTAATCTCACTCCAAAACTTTTTCTTATTTTCAACAAAATTTGTTGATAACATCTCACCCACTCTCTCATTTGCTCTCTTTTTACATTGCTTCACCACTCTCTTAAACTCTCTTTTTCTCCATATACTCCATATACTCCATATACTCCATATAAACACATCGGCCGCTTCCCACCAAGGAAGGGTGACCCGAAAAAAAAGAAACACTTTCATCTTCATTCACTCCATCACTATCTCGCCTGCACAACAGTTTAAAAACTGCAACAGCAACACCCTTCCTTCAGAGCGAGGCACTGTACTTCCCACCTCCAGGACTCAAGTCCGGCTTGCCGGTTTCCCTGAATCCTTTCATCAATGTTACTTTGTACACACTCCAACAGTACGTCAAATCATAAAAACCATTTGTCTCCATTCGCTCCTATCTAACACGTTCACGCACGCTTGCTGGAAGTCCAAGCCCCTCGCACACAAAAACCTCCTTTAACCCCTCCCTTCAGCCTTTAATAGGCTGACACCTACCCCACCTTCCTTTCCCTACAGATTTATATGCTCTCCAATCATTCTATTTAGCTCCATCCATGTATATATTTATATATGTACATACATACATATAATGATCACAAACAGGTGATATGACAATTTGCAAAAGAACCACAATGAAAAATTAGTGAAATTACAAACGCTTTCGACATTTCTCACATTATCAATATTGTGAGAAATCGCGAAAACACTTGTAATTTCACTATTTTTCACTGTTTATATGTTGAGTGCGCATACATAGACATACACATGCACACGTGCAGCACCACTCCGGAACCCGCACGTAGCCAAGAACGTAAGGACACTAGAGAAAGTGCAAATGTTTGCAACAATACTAGTCCCTGAGCTAAGGGTATGTCCTACGAGGAGAGGTTAAGGGAAATCGACCTGACGACACTGGAGGACAGGAGAGAGGGGGAGGACATGATAACGACATACAAAATACTGAGAGGAATAGACGAGGTGGACAGAGACAGAATGTTCCAGAGATGGGACACAGCAACAAGGGGACACAGTTGGAAGTTGAAGACTCAGATGAATCACAGGGATGTTAGGAAGTATTTCTTCAGTCACAGAGTAGTCAGGAAGTGAAATAGTTTGGAAGTGATGTAGTGGAGGCAGGATCCATACATAGCTTTAAGAAGAGGTATGATAAAGTACATGGAGCAGGAAGAGTGACCCAGTAGTGGCCAGTGAAGAGACGGGGCCAGGAGCAGTGACTCAACTCCTGCAACCACCACTAGGTGAGTACACACATACACACAAACACACACACACACACACACGCACACACACACGCACACACACACGCACACACACACGCACACACACACACGCGCACACACACACGCGCACACACACACACGCACACACACACACACACACACACACACACACACACATACACACACACACACACACACACACACACACGCACACACACACGCACACACACACGCACACACACACGCACACACACACACACACACACACACACACACACACACACACACGCACACACACACTCACACACACACGCACACACACACGCACACACACACACACACGCACACACACACACACACACACACACACACACACACACACACACACACACACACACACACACACACATATATATATATATATATATATATATATATATATATATATATATATATATATATATATATATATATATATATATATATATAATTTGTGAGGAAAATCGAGTTTTGCATTTCTCATAGGCCAGACATCTGGTGAAGAGAATTTATGACACGTGTCACAAAAATTCATAACATTTTACACAAATATTTTCAGCAATAAATATGGATCGTGCAGCGTAATTTTGAAGTATATTTACATATTTGTAGCTTCAGTAGCTGAGCTATACTTGTGGTATGCTTGTGGTATGCGATGAGCTAGTTTACATGCAAGTACGTGCGCTTTCACGTGCTTGTCTCAGTGTGCACATGCATGTATATTTTTATTTACCCAGCTGTATCTGAGGGGTTTGAGCCTAGTTTCTTGGGACCGTCTCACGATTCTCTGTTCGCTAACGTGATCTATATCTTTCGTGTTTCCTGTTTCAGTGAATCAGTGACTCTAGCCTCTGCAGTGTCTTTCTCGTTTGATCCACTTCACCACTTCATACTCTGTGCTTCACTTTCCTTGGTGATCAGTGTCCACTTGTCTCCTTGGCCTCTTCCCAGCCATGCTGAATAATCTATATCTAATTTCCTTGTTACTGTCCCACGTGTAATTATTTTCCTGTAGTTACAGACGTTAAGTCCATGGCAGCCTGTTTTGTTCTTAATCTTCATATTTAGACTCTGAATTAGTTGCTGCAAATACAGCATTAAAAATTCAGTCTACTACTTTTATCGTTTTCAATGAATTCTTGAAAAAAAAAAAAAAATACCACGGGCGGGGTTAGAACCCGCAATCGTGTCATTACGATTTCGTGAGTCAATTCTTCCTGCATTTTTTTTACATCGATATTCTTTACACAGTGTAAGATTATGCGTTAATCTCGTAGATGATCATCATTCATATTCTCCGTGTTAGTTTTGCATCGTATAAAAATATGATCATTCTGTCAGGTATGGTAGATTGTGTGCCAAATAGTATATGCAGGGATAGATTCCATTTGAATTGGTGCCATAAGGACTCTACGTGGAATGACTTGGACAGTTGCTCTTCCTAGAGATGTCTTTGTCTGCTTTCTTTTCATCACATGTTCTCAAAAGGAACTGAAAGGCCTGTGGCAAGAGAATCATGTTCTCTCATAATTTAAATATCAGGAGTGGGGTAAATGTCTCTTAGAGATGAACGAAAGAGACAGTAGATGGGCAGTAACTTACACCATTGTTTTAAGATAAGATAAGATAAGATTTCGTTCGGATTTTTAACCCTGGAGGGTTAGCCACCCAGGATAACCCAAGAAAGTCAGTGCGTCATCGAGGACTTATTTCCATTGGGGTCCTCAATCTTGTCCCCCAGGATGCGACCCACACCAGTCGACTAACACCCAGGTACCTATTTGCTGCTAGGTGAACAGGACAATAGGTGTAAGGAAACGTGTCGAAATATTTCCACCCACCGGGAATCGAACCCCGGCCCTCCGTGTGTGAAGCGGGAGCTTTAGCCACCAGGCCACCGGGTCAGTTTATATATTAATATATGCTCACCCTACCAAACTACATAATTTCTAAAAGAAACAGCATGAATGATGCAATAACATAGTGCAGTCAGTAATAAAGAAAAAATTTCCGAAACCGCAATCTTCCCCCTGGAAAAAAAAAGTTAAACCGCCTATATTGATTTTCCATTTTTGATACATTGTTCGGTTTGGTATACGATAAGTCACCACAGAAATTACTCCTTTTGCTATTTGTTCAATCAAACCAAAAAGTGACTGAACTATTGATAATTTGTCGGTGAGGAACGTGACATTACTTGACCCTGAGTGTCTTAATCTCAAATGTAAAGCGAGCCGCTAATTTACTTCAGTCTTCGATTAAAAAGTTGATTCACGTCATCTTCAGCGGAACATGAATTGTCGCAAATGAAAAATATCTCCAGCTAATTGGATCACATGAAGATTTATTCAAATACTTTGTCTTAAAGTTTAAATTTTAATTTATTCGTCGGAAATTATAAATGATTTATGGAACAGTCTTTACAGAGGCAAAAATCTTGACGTTTCAATAATTCTCGTCGGCATTGTGGAAAAGTGAGGCCTTCGTCTAAAATGCAGTGAAAAATGTGGAAAACTGAGAAGACTGCTAAATTTCAATATTGACATTTTACTCAAAACTAGATGAAGAATGTAAAGTAAAAGGACACAAGTGCAACTAATGTGACATTTTTATTGCGGCAACGTTTCGCTCTCCAGGAGCTTTGTCATGCCGGCTTAATAAAGCTCCTGTAGAGCGAAACGTTGCCACAATCAAAATGTCACATTAGTTGCACATATGTCCTTTTACTTTACATATTGTCGGTAATTCTACCAACTTTATTAGATGAAGAATGAAATTCGCAATATCGTAGCTAGAATAATTTACAACTAATCCACTATTTAAATGACTTGATTTTAATTCAGGATGGACCTAAACTTCTAAAGTTTCCTCTGCTAAATCTATTAATCGCCACACAGTGGCTTCAGTCCAGTGCAGCAAAAGGTGGAATAAGAGGAGTAGGTTGAGGTAATCAGTCCCTCAGCCTTGAGTCGATGTGTTCAGTACATCGGTCTTGACAAAAGTGCAGCATATTCGCGGAGATGGAGCTTATATACCAATGAGAGATGAGGTGAAGCAGTGGTAGGTGGAATCACTAGTAAACAAAGTCTTGTCTGTAGATTAGACAAGTTTTGAAGAAATCCCTGCATCAAGATCCCAAGATAAACTATACTTCGGGCCGGGATAGAACCCGCGATCAGAGTCATAAAACTCCAGACAGACGCGCTAACGAATGGGCCAGCTGGCTACAATAAGATTCATCCAACTACGTATAGCTGGATGAATCTTATTGTAGCCACCTGGCCCAGTGGCTAGCGCGTCGGTTTGAAGTTGTATGACTTTGCGCGTTTACAAAACTGACACGTTGATAAATAGACGCTTGCAACATTTGGGTATCTTTATTCTGGATATTTTGGGTATCGTTATTTCTAGATACGAGCCCCAGTGAATATGACTTCAAAGCCTAATTCGGAACCCGAGGCTTTTGCTTGCAAATCACAATTACCGTTATATAACTACTGAAAATTATGCAACATACATTTTCCAAACGTCTCGTAAATCCTGACACAGATAATATCCGGCAATATTAATAATTTCCAGGGTCACTAATAGCTCCTGGTAGTTATTCACGGTGCGTTAAAATACGTTGAATACAGAGGACTAATGGTGTGTGATAGCCGAGTGTTGCTCTCAGGGATGGAGGTTATAGGGGAAAATGTTTCTTACCGTATGGAGAGAAATGAATTGATGTATTGTGCAAAAAATTTCTGTTGAGTATTGTGTTTGTGAAAGTTGTGTGTGAGATGTGTTGTTGTATGCACTTACCTATATGTGGTTGCAGGAGTCGAGTCCTAGCTACTGGACCCCATTTCTTGTCATTTGATACATTCCTTGCCTCGTGATCTTTATCGTACCTATACTTGAAACTATGTATTAAGCCTGCTTCCACCACTTCAAGGTCATTCCACTTCCTGAACACCCTGAGACAGAAGAAATATTTTTAGTTTTCCTTCAGAGTACCTATTTTCCTCTCTGTAGCCTATTTCTGTTTACCCTATCCATTCCTCTGAGTATTTTACATGTTATCACGTCTCCCACTATCATTCATTAGCTCTGAAACAAGTCTCAAAACTTTCTCCAGTTTGGTAACGTGTTTTCAGGTAAAGGTTTCCTGCTGGTGCTGGATACTGCCGGATGGGCCGGACACGTATTAAGAGCCTAGAATGACTCTGTTGAAATTCCTGAAGGCTACTCTTAGATTTACCAGACGAGCACTGGCTACAGAGGTTATTCGGTTGATGCGAACTTCTGATGATTTTCCTGACACTAATGACACCCCCAGGTCTTTCTCTTTGAGGGAGGTCATCAGTTTTTGTCCCGAATCCAAAGTGTGTGTGTGTGTGTGTGTGTGTGTGTGTATGTAGAAGTGGGGGGGGGTGAATATAAACGAGAATATATCAAGCATTCAGTATAATAATACGCAATACCTAAAACTGGATGAAGAAGACACATGTCCAACATCCGGGGGTCTTTTATTTTTGGCCAAGTGTTGCACATGTTTTATTATATAATCGAGCATTTAAAGAAAAGCAGTACAGAGTCGCTGTTTCTTTCAATAGAATGATTTCATCCCATACCATGAGCATCGATAACTTGTCCGTAAATTGTTGAAAAATGTTTTGGTGGGGGGAGAGGCTCAGGAAAGTGAAATCCCAATCCCTGGGCTCTTTTAGTGGTCGACAACACGGGCAAGGTCTGCAAGGCAATATCACAGTAATTCAACCCGTTGAAGAACTCCACGTTCTCCAGATACTCTGTAAATGCATCGCTGGAGGCACAGAAAGAGGAGAGGGAAGAGGGAGTAATGGAGAAGGGAGGAGGAAGAAAAGGATGACTACGAGGAGGAACGAAATGTGTGCCAGAGAAGAGGATGAAAAAAAAAAAAACGAATAGATAGAAGTTGCAATAATGGGAAGAGTTGGATAAAAATTCACCGGTCATGAAGGATTTGAATGATAAAACAGGATAGTGGTAATTGTAAAAGAATGGCGTGAAATGAACAGTATGGATGAAGGTAGGAATGGATACGGATACGTTGAAATATAGGAAAAATATGTGGTAAAAGGTACGGTAAAATTTTGAAAAAAAAAAAAAAGACGAAGTCGGTGGAAAATGAAAGTGCAAACCGGAGAAGCGAGAAACAATTATAACACGGAAATCAATCAATGCAAATCCTCAAACAATTAGCGAGCGCCAAAGAGTTAGATAAATGTTGTAAAACAAATGTGAGGAAAGGGAAAGAGGAAATCCAATTAGCTAAATAGGGAGGACAGCAAAACATTCAGTGGAACTAGAGTAGGGAAAAGGGATTAGAGAGGAACATAGGAGGAATAGGAGAGCAAAGAACTATTGACAAACGCTTATAAAAGGCCTAGGGGGGTGGGGGGAGGAACAAGGTTAGCCCTAAAACGATACTTACTGGAATGAGGTGGATCTGAAAGAAGCCAACAAGCTTCGGGAAACTCCAAAATGAAACGTTCGGAGTCCGGTTAAGTCGATACTTCAGAAACATCCAGAAATTCGGACGTGGGTTGCTTTAAAAATCAAACTTAGCCAGCAAATGAGATGCCAAAAAAATGCACTTTCATAAAAAAGAAAAAAACATGGTTTCTTTCACTATTAGAATGATTTTCGGTAACTATAATACATATACTTTGAAAATGAACTTGCGTGATTTTTAGCTAATTAGCATTTAATATTTACGGTGTAATTAAAATAGCAAGTGACGAAGTAATTTTTTCTTTGTAATAATTCGAATTTTTAGTGTATATAGATTAATGGTTTAGAAAGACACGTAAGAAACACTATAACATATTTATTAGAAAACGTTTCGGTCCTGGGACCTTGATCACTTCTAACATACAGAGGTAGAAAGACATTATATATATATAGGCGGAGAGTGAGATGTGACGCACGTGACCTGAGGAATGTCATAAGAACATAAGAATGGAGGAACACTGTAGAAGGCCTACTGGCCCATGCGAGGCAGGTCCTTATCAAAACAACCTCTGTCTATGATGAGGACCAGTAGACGATGAAATCATGTGACTCCTGTGTCTACTGTGACTACTGGTCCTCATCATAGACAGAGGTTGTTTTGATAAGGACCTGCCTCGCATGGGCCAGTAGGCCTTCTACAGTGTTCCTCCATTCTTATGTTCTTATGACATTCCTCAGGTCACGTGCGTCACATCTCACTCTCCGCCTATATATATATAATGTCTTTCTACCTCTGTATGTTAGAAGTGATCAAGGTCCCAGGACCGAAACGTTTTCTAATAAATATGTTATAGTGTTTGCTTACGTGTCTTTCTAAACCAACTTGTCGGTATTTATTACCAAGGTTTATACCATATAGATTAATGTTCATGTTTTTTTCACTGAGAGAACAAGAAATTTCTCATTGTGAAAGACAAGAAGTTATTATTTTTTTGATACGTTTAGATCTGAGGAAAATGTTTTAACCATGCTTTCAGAGTGACAAGTTGTGTAAGTAACATGATTAAAACGGTAAACAGGAGTTGAACACTCTCCTGAGTGCTACCGTTGCGCTAATGTGACAGTGTCACGAAATGCTAGAATGTTGTGCTTGGGAACTGTGATCTTTCACGAAACGCCAATAAATCTGCAAATGGTTGAATTTAAATCTGTTTCTGAATTCACAACTAACCTAGAAAATGACGCTGTTTTTTTTAGTCGACCATTTTTTTCCATACCGAACTATTGTTAAATTTTCAATAATTGATCAAGGTCCAGGACAAATCGAAGTGTTTATAGAATTATCTTTATTTTTTTTTCAGCCTCAGTACTGAGTTTTATCCAACACAGAAACTTGTTCACATTGGTATGAAAGAAATTAAAGACAACGAATGTTGATGGGATGTTAACAAAGATAAAAAAATGGGTGAAAAGGAAAAAAAATAAGGAGAGATAGGTCAAAAAAATAAACAGGGGACGTAGATAGGTAATACATCGGTAAGAATAAGAAAACTTAAGCAAGAGTGAGTGTAGTGTGAAGCTTTGTTGACAGAGTAACAGTGTTGATCATTTTACGATCCTCCTTCAAAGTGCCTTGATGCTAATAAAGTGCTACCCACCCCCGCCTTGAATGACACATGATTACGTCCCATTCACCAGATGCTGTATGACTCTTACGTGTTAATCACTTCCCAGTGACTTAGAAAATGAACTCGTTCTCCACCTTGGTTAAGTTCCAGTTAATTACATGACCTTTGGCCCTTACGTTTCATAACAAGGTATTAGACTGATGTCCACATGAATTCAAATATTTAGGATTCCGTCATTCCATAACTTCATCATCGTTTTATTTCTTCTGACTTTGCTAATACATTAGAATCTTGTTTAGTAAATACGAATTTTCCCGAGATTGAATACAACATCTAACACAAATTATAAATTTATCTAATCTAGTTAAATTGCACTAAAATGAACAATTTAAAGACGATATATTTAAAAATACATATCCTTGAATATTTTAACCGAACCCAAAAGTCTTTAGAATGATGGTTATCACTTCTTCAGTACCGATGATCATTTGGCTCAAAACTTCTTAATAAAGTTGTCCGGGTTCGAGTCATACTCGTCTACAGTGTAACACAAAACTTACATCTGCTTATGATAACGTCAGTGAAAACTTTAATAAAATATAAAACTTTATGTTAGGTGTCGGGGGTTCCCTGCCAAACGCAGATAAATCCTGGATAAAAGCTGCAGGCGGAGCACAGGGTGAGTCTTCAGCTGGTGGGGAAGAGGTGAACAAAAATGAGCAAATAAGTGAGAGGATAGGGGCAAGGGTGAATGGATGAGAGAAGAGGGGAAAACTGAGAAGAAATGACGGAGAGGAGAGGTGCAAGGGAGAGCAACATAGGGTAGAGAAGACAGATAAAAATCAGTTGAATGTATGATATAGAGAGAGATGGAGAGAGAGAGAGATTGAGAGTGAAGTTAATCAGATGGAAGACAGAAAAAAGTAGCCAGAGAATAATTCTAAGGTAATATCACTCTAAGATATCGGTGTAGATAGTAAACTGGTCTGTGTGTAAGGAAACAGAAGCCATTTGAAATACAAATTTCCTTATGACTTCGTCATTTTCTTATATTTTTCCTGATGGTCTACCTAATGGCTTGCTTAACTGTTTACCTAATGGGTTTGTCCTTACTCTCCTCAAGCGTTCAGAGATGAGGACAAGCGGTTGATGCCTACTTTTGTCAATACACAAAGCATTTCAGCAATAAATTTATTTTTACATTTCAGCATTCTATGCGTCACCTACGTGCACGCATGATTGAGCACCTTGGGAGAAATGGGCAATTCGGTAAACCACAATTTAGCGCCACACGCCAACATTGTAACCTAAAACAGTGCTATAACTTCGAATGCCTTTACTGAGTTGTGTAGTCAGTTCAAGAAGCCAGTCTTAGTAGAGTCTCTGCATACTGTTAGAGACGAACTTACCCTCTATTGTCCAGTGATACAAGACCGTGGAGCTGGCCACCGTGGAATCTCTGTACGCTTTTAAAAGATAAATCGTCTCTGTGTAAGAAAGGGCAGTCAGTGGAGCCACTTGATTTTCAATTCTTTTTATTTTTATATTACTTAAATATTTTGTGATGTTTTAGTATGATTAAATTTGTATTCTACACTGCAAAGATATTTTGATGATGGAGTAACATACCCCGAAACTAGTAGTAGAATGAGTAATTATGTTAAGTACTAGAGGTGGTTATCATTTTCATAGTGTGTTTTCTCTTTTCAGGAGAGAAATTCTTTTTTTCCTTCATGATTATAGTATATTAATACACACACACACACACACACACACACACACACACACACACACACACACATGTATATAATATACATAGAACACTGCGACTAGCCGAGGACTCGAACTCATATCGTTTTGGCCCTCCTCATGGTGAGCGAAAATCACATGACACTAGCCTACAGGACCACCCAATCTTACAAGAATCACGCACCCAGCAGAGCTAAGTGTTTTACCGTGATCCGAGGACATACCATGGTGTGGGTGCCTCAGAGTGGTATTTAATCAATAACATCACTGCGACTAGCCGAGGAGTCGAACCCATGTCGTTTTGGCCCTCCTCATGGTGAGAAAAATCAAATGACGCTCTAACCCAAAGGACCACCCAATCGTACAAGAATCATGCACCCAGCAGAGCTTGGTGTTTTACCATGATCCGAGGACTTATGATCCCTGTAAAACATAGGATTACGGTAAAACACCTAGCTCTGCAGGGTGCGTCATTCATAACATACATTTACTACAGTCAAACACTGCAGAAACCATCAAGATAGACACCAACGCTCATTCCTCCTCTTTGCTTCCTGACCCACAATATATTCTCCCGTGTGATTCTTGGTGGCATCTGTTGCACTTGTTACAGCATCTCCGCTTCCTTTCACCAGAGCAATAGTTTTTACGGAAGGTTAATTATTCAAGCTTGATGAGGTTTGTCACCCTTGATGCAGAGTTCATCCATCACGATTGCTCTTGTGTGTGTGTGTGTGTGTGTGTGTGTGTGTGTGTGTGTGTGTGTGTGTGTGTGTGTGTGTGTGTGTGTGTGTGTGTGTGTGTGTGCATTTTGAACGTTGTATTCATGTCTTCCCTAGAATTTGTATTGTCTTTTACGTACATGAATCCTCCTGTGTTTAATTTAACCGTTTTTCCATCATTTACCTCTTTATTTTTAGCACACTTATTTCACTGCCATCCTTTCTCTCTCTCTCTCAATCTCTCTCTCTCTCTCTCTCTCTCTCTCTCTCTCTCTCTCTCTCTCTCTCTCTCTCTCTCTCTCTACCCCCCTCCCATTTTTTCCAGCATATTCTGTCTCTTCAGTAAATCGTCACTCATGTTTGTTTGTCTCTCACCTTGTTATCTGACTGGGTTACAACCTTCATTAATAGCAGAGGAAGCTTTGGCTCTCACACCTGTTTGTCTCTCCCCTTCGCTGGTTTCCTTCTCATTATCAGCGTCTCTTTCTCGCTTCTCTTCCTCTCTTCTGCCCATTTTTATTCTTCCCTGAATATATCCACTAATCCTACTTCAGTTTTATTGTAAATGCACAATGTGATTTTTTTTTTCATATACTGTTCTTAATCTCTCTCATTACAGAGTTCCACCTTTGTCTTGTTCGGCCGCAGTTTTTATATGTGAATAAGGACTATATATATATATATATATATATATATATATATATATATATATATATATATATATATATATATATATATATATATATATATATATATATATATTGTGTGTGTGTGTTAAAATTGAGGAAAAAAAGATTTAAGTGAAAATGAGGTTCTATGTAGAAGAGAGAATTGAGAGGAAAACATTTAGGAGTGATGGTGAGAGAGAGAGAGAGAGAGAGAGAGAG
>NC_091301.1:17539695-17592195 GCF_038502225.1 Cherax quadricarinatus | reverse complement strand
ATAATAGATGATTCTAAACATCAGCGTTCTGGAGTACATCCTTTATGATTATTGTGACGCTATTCTAATTCATAATATGTCCATATCAGCTCTACTGCACAACTCAATCATTGATTATGTCGTCTATCATACAAGCCTATTTATGTTCATTTGACTCAGTTCTCCAGACATGTAGGAGTTTTCGCAATGTAAATATGGAGCAGCCTCCACAGGGGATCAGGTAAACTACCCTTTTGGGGTAGTTTACCTGATCCCCTGTGAAGTACTATGCTGCAAAGTAAAATAAAAAGCTCCTCTGTGATAAATCTTTTTGCTTCAGTGCAGTAATATTCCAACATAACTCTTTCTCATTCTTACATCAGACATAAATCACTGTGCGTATCATCCTTCAGAAACGATACTAGAATTTCTGAGTAGAATCCATCGAGGACACAGGAATCCTCCAACATGATGTAAATCAAGACTTTCAGTGGACCACAGAGAGCAAAATAACGCTCAGTGGTTTTTCTAATGAAGCACGTATCATGTAGTTTTACTGGGCTGTTCTTTCACATGTTGTATCTAAGCTTGGCTCTAGCTGCTCTGTGGTGAATGTGAACAAGGGCAGTAGGTGTTAGGAGCCTTGCTCATCCTTTTCGCCTTGCTAGGAAATAGAATATAGAATTTTTCGATTTCGAGTTCAGCGTTTTGGTCACTGAACTGCAAGTCTTAATCAAAATTTCAACTCCTCCGCCGAGAAAAAAAATTACAAGTTGAATCAAACTAAGTATAGTCAGAGCAGACTATTGACCGGAAGAGAAATATAAGGGAACCAGAAGTAACCATTACTGCAGTTCTTAAGTTTAAAAGACATTTTTAATACATGACTGCAGTAAAAATGACAGAGTAACAAGAATGCAAAGCCAAAGATACTCCAAGATGGTTATATTTATTATATTGCATGTCGCAGGCGCTAATAGCCTGACTGGACAGGCCCAGACAAAAGCGGCGTCGGAAACGATGATTCTTGATGAAGTCATTACACCGTGTTAGGCGACCTATCATACTATGACTGCCACTGTACTCGGAGTGTATGCCATGCGCATCCGATATCAGGATAGTCTGTCACAAACAAGTTAGCTTACAATTAAATGTCCATCTAACTTCAAGGCGTATTTGTGTTGTGATTTATGTCCTATATACGCGTGTCTACAGAATCCGTCCTGGCAGCATCCGTGTACTCAACATCCGTGCATCCGTGTCTGCTGCGTACGTGCCCGCTACGTCCATGCTCACTGCTTCCCAGCAAGTGTCGTAAGTGTGTAATATATTGGTTATACCATCCGTGTGTGGAATACACAAGGTTGTGTGTGTGTTTCATGGCGTTACAGTCTCGTCTTACGTATTTTGTTTTTCCTTGCTAACTTTGTAGTACTAATTTGTTGTGGTTTAAGGTGAGGAATGCTGATGGATTTGGTGCCGTGGTCGACGCTCCACACTGTTGTAATTTACTGTTAACTGTTGCTACAGTTGTTGCCTTTGTTTAACTGTACTCACAGTGGTAGTGTCTGTTTCGCTTTTTATTAGAGGAAGCTCGAGTCTCCACCACTTTTTCTATAATTATTTTTTTATATTTGTTGTAGTATTTTTACCACTTCATTCTTGATGTCATAAAGTGTGTGGTGCTAAAAGAAAAACGGAAAAACAAGAACAATTGAAAATTCGGAAAAAAATAAGAAGGTGAGAAAAAGAAAGTGAAAAATCAGAATGAGACGGAACAAAAAGTAAAAAACGAAGCATGCCCCCCCAAAAAATGGAAAAAGAAAAAACTAATAAACAAGAGAAACGAAAGTCCAGCAAAAGGAAAACTCAAAAAAAAAAAAAATAATAATTTATAAACCAGAGACAAAAAAAAATTGCAGCGGGAGGAGTCAGGAAAGCTGACAGCGGCAAGGCAAGACGGAACAAGCAAGGTAAAGGAAAAACAATAAGGAAAAGGGTAAAGAGGGGTGAAGAAGACTAGAAGAGTTACGGTGCACACTGGTCGTAACTATTACCTTATCGTAGACATTTCTACCCGAGGAAAATCCAATTATCTGAGCTATAAGCTGTAAGCGCGAGCCTGACAGCCAAAACTCCAGATAATCTGCTGTCAACTTTCACTTCATAAGGAGTAAAAATGCTAATGATTTGCCAGATTTGACTTTGAGGAAAAAATGTAAATCTATAAAATCTGAGACTGGGATTTTATTGTCCAGGATATTGTAAACGTAAATAAAGCTGCTTCCTGAGGTGGAGTTACAGCTCCTGGCCCCTCTTTATTCCTATCGACAGGTATTACTGATACGTAGCCTCCTCAGCCTGGTTATACCTACTCTTGAAATTCTGTAGTGGTTGCATTAATTACCTCTTAAAATAGTGCTATCCTCTTACCACCCAAAAGTTTTGCTAATGTGTCGATAGGTGCCATTTGCCTCATCTGACTCCCATTCATGGGATCTCAAACAACCTCGCTTAAACTTATTAAATTACTTAAGTATTTTGT
Source organism: Cherax quadricarinatus (assembly GCF_038502225.1). NCBI lineage: Eukaryota > Metazoa > Arthropoda > Malacostraca > Decapoda > Parastacidae > Cherax > Cherax quadricarinatus. The sequence goes on along the minus strand of NC_091301.1, from coordinate 17,589,671 downwards.
ATGTCGTTGCTATGTCTCCGGTGCTTCTTTTTCTCTCTATCGTCAGTTTCACTTCCATTAATATCTTCTTGGGAGTGTGTGTGTGTGTGTGTGCGTGTGCGTGTGCGTGTGTGTGTGTGTGTGTGTGTGTACTCACCTATTTGTACTCACCTATTTGTGGTTGCAGGGGTCGAGTCCTAGCTCCTGGCCCCGCCTCTTCACCGGTTGCTACTAGACCCTCTCTCTCCCCGCTCCATGAGCTTTATCAAACCTCGTCTTAAAACTGTGTATGGTTCCTGCCTCCACTACGTCATTTTCTAGGCTATTCCACTGCCTTACAACTCTATGACTGAAGAAATACTTCCTACTATCTCTCTGACTCATTTGTGTCTTCAACTTCCAATTGTGGCCTCTTGTTTCTGTGTCCCCTCCCTGGAACATCCTGTCCTTGTCCACCTTGTCTATTCCACGCAGTATTTTATATGTCGTTATCATGTCTCCCCTGACCCTCCTGTCCTCCAGTGTCGTCAGGCCGATTTCCCTTAATCTTTCTTCATAGGACATTCCCCTTAGCTCTGGAACTAACCTTGTTGCAAACCTTTGTACTTTCTCTAGTTTCTTGACGTGCTTTATCAAGTGCGGGTTCCAAACAGGTGCTGCATACTCCAGTATGGGCCTGACATACACGGTGTACAGTGTCTTGAATGATTCCTTACTAAGGTGTCGGAATGCTGTTCTCAGGTTTGCCAGGCGCCCATATGCTGCAGCAGTTATCTGATTGATGTGTGCTTCCGGAGACATGCTCGGTGTTATACTCACCCCAAGATCTTTCTCCTTGAGTGAGGTTTGCAGTCTTTGGCCACCTAGCCTATACTCTGTCTGTGGTCTTCTGTGCCCTTCCCCTATCTTCATGACTTTGCATTTGGCAGGATTAAATTCGAGAAGCCATTTGCTGGACCAGGTGTCCAGTCTGTCCAGGTCTCTTTGAAGTCCTGCCTGGTCCTCATCAGATTTAATTCTCCTCATTAACTTCACATCATCTGCAAACAGGGACACTTCTGAGTCTAACCCTTCCGTCATGTCGTTCACATATACCAAAAATAGCACTGGTCCTAGGACCGACCCCTGTGGGACCCCGCTCGTCACAGGTGCCCACTGTGATACATCATTACGTACCATGACTCGTTGTTGCCTCCCTGTCAGGTATTCTCTGATCCATTGCAGTGCCCTTCCTGTTATATGCGCCTGATGCTCTAGCTTCTGCACTAATCTCTTGTGAGGAACTGTGTCAAAGGCCTTCTTGCAGTCCAAGAAGATGCAATCAACCCACCCCTCTCTCTCTTGTCTTACTTCTGTTATTTTATCATAAAACTCCAGAAGGTTTGTGACACAGGATTTGCCTTCCGTGAATCCGTGCTGGTTGGCATTTATACTCCTGTTCCGTTCCAGGTGCTCCACCACTCTCCTCCTGATAATCTTCTCCATAATTTTGCATACTATACACGTCAATGACACAGGTCTATAGTTTAGTGCCTCTTTTCTGTCTCCTTTTTTGAAAATGGGAACTACATTTGCTGTCTTCCATACCTCAGGTAGTTGCCCAGTTTCCAGGGATGTGTTGAAGATTGTGGTAAGTGGTACGCACAACATATCTGCTCCCTCTCTAAGGACCCATGGAGAGATGTTGTCCGGTCCCATTGCCTTTGAGGTATCGATGTCCCTTAGCAGTTTCTTCACCTCCTCCTCATCTGTATGTATGTCGTCCAACACTTGTTGGTGTATTCCTTGTTGGTGTCCCCATCTGGTCTGTCCCCCCAGAGTCCTTCCTGTCTCTACTGTAAATACTTCCTTAAATCTCGTGTTGAGCTCCTCACATACCTCTTGATCGTTTCTTGTGAGTTCCCCACCTTCTTTCCTCAGCCTTATCACCTGGTCCTTGACTGTTGTCTTCTTCCTAATGTGGCTATACAGCAGTTTCGGGTCAGATTTGACTTTCGATGCTATGTCGTTTTCATACTGTCTCTGGGCCTCCCTCCTTATCTGCGCATACTCGTTTCTGGCTCTTCTACTAATCTCCTTGTTTTCCTGGGTCCTATGCCTCCTGTACCTTTTCCATTCTCTGTTGCACTTAGCTTTTGCCTCCCTACACCTTCGGGTAAACCAAGGACTCGTCTTGGTCTTCCTATTATTTCTGTTTCCCTTGGGAACAAAACTTTCCTCTGCCTCCTTGCACTTTGTTGCCACATATTCCATCATCTCGTTTACTGATTTTCCTACCATTTCTCTGTCCCACTGAACCTCCTGCAGGAAGTTTCTCATACCTGTGTAGTCCCCCCTTTTATAGTTTGGCCTGTCCCCTTCAGTTCCTGTTACCTTCTCCACTTGTAACTCTACTATATAGTCAAAACTCAGAACCACATGATCGCTAGCTCCAAGGGGCCTCTCGTAAGTGATGTCCTCGATGTCTGAACTGCTCAGGGTGAACACAAGATCCAGTCTTGCTGGCTCATCCTCCCCTCTCTCTCTGGTTGTGTCCCTGACATGTTGATGCATGAGGTTTTCAAGTACCACATCCATCATCTTTGCTCTCCATGTTTCGGGACCCCCATGTGGCTCCAGGTTTTCCCAGTCGATCTCCCTGTGGTTGAAATCGCCCATTACCAGTAACTTTGCTCTGCTCGAGTGAGCTCTTCTTGCCACCTCAGCCAGTGTGTCCACCATCACCCTGTTGTTTTCTTCGTACTCCTCTCTTGGCCTCCTGCAGTTCTGTGGTGGGTTATACATCACTCCAATGACTACTTTATGTTCTCCGGACTGAATTGTACCTACAATGTAGTCTCTTTCTCCAATCATGTCCATGCCTTCCATTTCCTCAAATCCCCATTGGTGTTTTATGAGCAGTGCAACCCCTCCTCCCCCTCTACTCCTTCTATCTTTCCTCAGGATCTGATATCCTGTTGGGAAGATTGTGTCTGTTATTATCTCAGCGAGTTTTGTTTCTGTGACTGCTATGATGTCTGGGGATTTTTCACTGATTCTTTCATTCCACTCCTCATGTTTATTCATTATTCCATCCGCATTTGTGTACCAAACCTTTAGTTTCTTTTCTATCATTGTGGTCATGCAAGTATATTGGGGTTGGGGGAGGGAGAGCCTTGGTGGGGGCCTATATGGGGCTGTGGTGTAGGTGGGGTATGTGTTGATGGGGGTGGGGTCAGAATGCCCATAAGGGACAGCTGTTGGGGTGAGGTTTGTGATATGGGGGTTGGTGGCAGAGGGAACAGTGAGTGGGTTGGAGTATAGGTTGCTCAGTTGCGTTGGGAATGTCGCGGGTGGGGTCTTTTGGTGGGAGATTCTGTGGGGTGTGTTTGCCCTTCCTCCTGTGTCTGGGTCCTGCTCATTTTCATTGCTTCTCGTTCCTCCTTGCGTCTCTGTACCCTCTCTTTCAGTGTAGTCCTTTCTTCTTGTGTTCTGTCGCGGTCGAGGTATACTCTCTGGTACCCCTCTTTGTCTCTCAGTCTTGCTTTCTCTTGCAGAATCCTGATTCGAACTGATTCTTCCTTGAAAGTTACTCTGACAGGCCGTATCCTTCCACTCGCAAACCACCCAATTCTCTGAAAATTTGTCACCTGGGTCATATTGCCCTCCCCTATTGTTTTCATGATGCCTTCAATCATTTTTTTCTCCTCCTGTTTTATTTCTTCAAAGTTGGGCCCCCTTGGCTTCTTGGAGCCCGTACACAAAAACTGACCTCGCCCTTTCCTCCTCCCACTGAGTCTCCATCTGCTTCCTCTGAGGCATTTTGTTTCCTTCCATTGACATGTTCTTGCCTTCAGTCCCTGTCATATCTGAAACATCTATTCTTAGTGGACTGTCTTTCCTGGCCAGCTGTCCCGTGCTACTGCAGTTGGCTGTTAGAACCTCTGCATATAACAAACCTTCATTTTCTTCGGACCTGTCCGCTTGATCTTAGTGTGCTCATCGTCTTTTCCCTGGCCCCACGTGGGTCTGATAGGTCCTTCGTTAGCGGCATGTCTCCGTTGTTGCTTACCATCCCCTTGTCTGCGCCTGACTCTGAATTTCCATCATTGTCTTCAGACCTGTCGTTTGATCTCAGTGTGCTTCGTCTTTTCCCTGGCCCCTACCCCGTGGGTCTGATAGCCTTCCTGTACGGCATGTCTCCGTTGTTGCTTACCATCCCCCTTGTCTGCGCCTGACTTTGAATTTCCTGATGTCACGTCTGAATTGTCATTTGTCTCTCTAATCTGTTTCCAGGCTTTATGCTGTCTTCTTCTAAGCACTGTATCCTAGCTTTCCCTGCTGCTAAGGGCCTGTACTTCCCCACTTCCTGCACTCTTTCAGCTATCCGGCCTCCATTTTTCTTACCTAAGCTCCCATACTATCTTCCTTCCCCACTTCCCTTCCTTCCTCCCTTTTGAGCCTAACTAACCCCAGTCTCCCTTCCTCCCTGGTTCTTCTACCAGATCTCTGGTTTTCCGTCCTGCTGCCCCATATATTGTTCCGATATTTTTTTTTTTTTTTTTTTTTTTTTTTTTTTTTTTTTTTTTTTAGTTAGGAGGGAGGGGGAGAGAGGGAGAGGGAGGGGAGAGGGAGGGGAAGGAGGGAGAGGGGGAGGGAGGAAGAGGGAGAGGGGGGAGGGAGAGGGGAGAGAGGGAGAGGGAGAGGGAGAGAGGCGAGGGAGAGAGGAGAGGAGCTGGGAGGGAGAGAGAGGAGAGGAGAGAGGAGAGGAGAGTGAGGAGATGAGGAGAGGGAGAGTGAGGGGAGAGAGAGAGGGAGAGTGGGAGGGGAGAGAGAGAGGAGGGAGAGGAAGGGAGGGGAGAGAGGAGAGGGGAGGAGGGAGGGGGAGAGAGAGGGAGAGAGGGAGAGAGAGGAGAGAGAGGGAGAGAGGGAGAGAGAGGAGGGAGAGAGGGAGAGAGGGAGAGGAAGGAGGGAGAGAGGGAGAAGGAAGGAGAGAGGAGAGGGAGAAGGAGAGGGAGAGGGAGAGGGAGAGTGGGAGAGAGAGGGAGAGGGAGAGAGAGAGGGAGAGGAAGGAGGGAGGGAGAGAAGGAGGAGAGGAGAGGAGGGGAGAGAGAGGAGGGAGAGAGGAGGGAGGGAGAGAGAGAGGGAGAGAGAGAGGAGGAGGGAGAGAGAGAGGAGGAGAGAGGGAGAGAGGAGGCGAGGGAGAGAGGAGGAGAGAGTGAGGGAGAGGGGAGGGAGGGAGAGGGAGAGAGGGAGGGGAGGAGAGAGGGAGAGAGAGAGAGAGAGAGAGAGAGCGTGGGAGAGAGAGAGAGCGGGAGAGTGGAGGAGAGAGAGGGAATCGGGAGAGAGAGAGAGAGAGGGAGCGAGAGAGAGAGAGAGTGAGAGAGAGAGAGAGCGGGAGGAGAGAGAGAGCGGGAGTTAGAGAGAGAGGATGAGGGAGAGAGGGAGAGGGGAGAGAAGGAGGAGGAGAGGGGAGAGAGGGAGAGAGGGAGGGAGAGAGGGAGAGAGTGGGAGAGGGAGAGAGAGAGAGAGAGAGAGAGAGAGAGAGAGAGAGAGAGAGAGGGAGAGAGGAGAGAGAGAGGCAGGAGAGAGAGAGAGCAGGAGAGAGCAGGAGAGAGAGAGAGCAGGAGCGAGAGAGAGGAGCGAGAGAGGGGAGAGAGGGAGGAGGGAGGGAGAGGAGAGGAGGAGAGAGGAGGAGAGGAGGGAGAGGGGAGGGAGGAGGAGAGGGGGGAGGGAGAGGGAGAGGAGGAGGGAGAGGAGAGGAGAGGGAGAGGGAGAGAGGGGGAGAGAGAGAGAGAGAGGGGGAGAGAGAGAGGGAGAGAGGAGAGGGAGGGAGAGGGAGGAGAGGGAGGAGGGGAGAGAGGAGGGAGAGAGAGGGAGAGAGGAGAGAGGAGAGAGAGAGAGAGAGAGAGAGAGAGAGGAGAGAGAGAGAGAGAGAGAGAGAGAGAGAGAGAGAGAGGTGAGATAGAGAGAGAGGAGCGAGAGAGAGGGGAGAGAGAGGGGAGAGAGAGTGAGAGAGAGTGGGAGAGAGGGAGAGAGAGAGAGAGAGAAAGAGAGAGAGAGAGAGAGAGAGAGGGAGGAGGAGGGTGGGAGGGAGGGAGGGAGGGAGAGAGAGAGAGAGAGAGAGAGAGAGAGAGAGAGAGAGAGAGAGAGTGAGGTGGAGTGGAGGTGAGGCAGTTGACTCGAGTAGGGGAGGAGGGAGCGAGGGAAGAAAAGTAGGGAGTGAGGGTCTGTGGGGGGCTCTGGTGGGGTAAGGGGTGGTCTGATTCCAAGGATCAGCTGTGTGTACTCGCCCTAGATGTGGTGGTTTCAGGGGTCGAGACCTGCCTGCCCCGGCCCGCAGTGTGTGTATGTGTGTGTGCGCGCGTTCGTGTGTGTGTGTGGGCACGTCAGTTGTTTATATGTCCCAGAACTACAACTCACTTCTGTGTACCCGTAATACTAATGAGATACCATTAACACTGAGAGTAGTTCTAATAATTATAATACTAGCGTGTGTTAACAAGTCACTCTTTCACTACCTGTGTGTGTGTGTGTGTGTGTGTGTGTGTGTGTGTGTGTGTGTGTGTGTGTATGTGCGTGTGTGTATGTGCGTGTGTGTATGTGCGTGTGTATGTGTGTGTGTGTATGTGCGTGTGCGTGTGTGTGTCAGAACTGGAAGTATCTTTTTGCCAGTGGAAAAAAGCACTTCTTGCCTTTTTCACAGCATTACTCATATGTTTTCACAGTGTGCATAAACTATGTAACATGAACGAGGCTTCCCATTATTATAGAAGTTTTAAGCACGAATCTTCAGGGACTACAGATATTAAATTTATTTTCAGGAGGTCTGTCAGGATTAGTGTTACATATTCGTAGCTCCTCATTTAGAATTCAACAGTAACTCTCACAGTTGATTTTCTTGCAATAACAATTTCCCGGGTGTGGCTGCCAACCCTGAAATTTTAAGATACGTGAGAAAGCTGCTCAAGAGATTCACAAATATTTCAATAGCTTTCACTCAGGCTGCGATCCATGTGAATTTCCTCATATCATTTAACGTATGACTATTTTGTAATGTCCACAACGACGTGCAGTGACAGCAAACTTGATGTGTTAGTGGATGTACTAATAAGCTAGGAGTAAATAAAACATACCACGGGTGGGGATAGAACCCGCGATCGGAGAGTCATACAACTCCAGACCGACGCGCTAACCACTGGGCCGGCTAGCACAGTGGCTAGCGCGTCGGTCTGGAGTTTTATGACTCTCTGATCGCGGGTTTCCCCTCAAGGAAGGTTCCTTGATGTTGGTGAGGGGCTCTTGATTTAGGGAATTGGATCTGTGTTCCAGTTCTCCGAATTAAGCCTGAATGCCTTCCACATTCCCCCCCCAGGCGCTGTATAATCCTCCGGTTCGCGCCCCTTGATTGATTAATAAATAATAATTAATGATCGCGGGTTCCCTATCCTCGCCCGTGGTATGGTTTGGTTAGCGAATCGTGTCATTACATGATTTTGCTGGGTAAAATAAACCTATATGCAACAATCGAATATTTGTAATATTCCTCACAGGTAAGTAATTCCAGACTAATACAAATGATAACCCCCTCATAAATAAAGTGAACTGGCATTTATAAGAATAAATTCCAAGGGTTAAATACTTCAATTCAATGGGTGGTGTAATGAATGGTATAATAATACCGATAAGATGAGGAGGCAAGATACATGTGCAAAAACATCTGGGTATCTGATTAGGTAGACGTTTCGCCATCCAGTGGCTTTATCAATACAAATTTCTAAGGACATAACCCTTGTAAAGACAGTAGAACTAATGGTGCAAGAAGATGAGGTAATCAGTCCTCAACCTGGTGAGTAGAACAGCAGCTATAGTCGTGGAGATTCTGAAGCAGAAGAAAGAACTTGGCCCGTATTATATGTAGTAACGTCAGGTGAAGGCATACGAGGTAAAATTCACTGGCAGGTGGATTCCCTAGTGAAGTGCAGGTCATTCCCTCAAAGAGATGGGTTAATTGTAGTAGTAAGCTGTCACGTTAGTTGTGAAGGTTAGTACATGTCCTCAGAATTAAGATTCCATGATGTTGCAGTGTTCTGGATTAAGTTGTAATGCAATGGTATATAATAATCGGTCAAGAAGATGAGAGTAAGATATACGTAAAAAGATCTGGGTATTCTCATTGTAGACGTTTCTCCAACATTCCATCGGCTTTATCAATATAAAATCCTTTGTAGGACATAACTTGTAAAGACAGTAGAACCTATGTACAGAAGATAAGGTAATCTGTCCTGTTCCTAGGAGTAGGTGGCGAATCAGCACCATAGTCGTGGAGATTCTGAACAGAAGAGAATCCCGCGGGTTTATTATAGTAACGTCAGGTGAAGCAGACGAGGGTGGCATTCCACTGGCAGGCGGGATTCCCCTGTGGAAGTAGGTCATTCCCTCAAAGAGATGGGTTGAAGTTGTAGTAGCAGTTCCACTGTCTTCTGCTTATGTCCTAGAATTTGTATTGATAAAGCCACTGGATTGGCGAAACGTCTACAATAAAGATACCCAGATGTTGCACATGTGTCTTACTCTCATCTTGTCGGTATTATATACCATTCGTGACACAACCTTGTCAGACACTGCAACATCATGGAATCTTAATTCTGGAGGTGACATGTACATATCCTTCATGAACTACAGACAACTACTAATCCACAACTAACCCTCCATCTCTTTGGGAATGACCCTACTTCCACTGGGGAATCCTGCCTTACCAGTGAATTTCTAAGTTCCTCAGTCTGCTCACCTTGATGTTACTCCTCCGTAAGCAGGCCAGGATTCTTTCTTCTGCTTCAGAATCTCCTGACGACCTATGGTGCTGTTCCTGCACCTTAACCCTTGAGGGGGTTGAGGGACTGATTACCTCCCATCTTCTGTACATAGTTCTACTGTCTTCAAGTTATGTCCTAGAATTTGTATTGATAAAGCCACTGGATGGCGAAACGTCTACAATAAAGATACCCAGATGTTGCACATGTGTCTTACTCTAATTAATGTGCTCAAACATAAAGCTGATAATACAAAAAAGAAATATTTCACACACACACACACAAAGACACGCGCGCGCGCGCGCGCATATACACATACACTCGTGGAGGAGTCACGCGGTTTGAGCTCGTGTTTTGGTGGTAATTTCTGACTGTGCCATAAGGAGTAGAGTGTGGGATATAGGCGTGTGCACGCATAAGAGTGCATGTAATCACTTAAGCCCCTCTGAAAAAGGGAAATATATGATCGTAGAAAGAAAACAAAGGAAATATTTACTAAGTGTTTAGGGGTGGGGCCTGCTTGGGAAGGAAGGGAATGAACGGCCAGGTTGTGATCTAAATAGTGTTGCCATAATAACACAGTGGGGTATTTTAAAGAATAAGTGCAAGGGACTCAAGACCAGGGAGATAAGAGGTATGTATAGATGTGTCAGTAAAATACAGTGAGGTGTGTGAAAAATTCAGATGAGCTAGAAACCTACAGTGCCCTACAGGAAGTTAGTGGAAAAATTACCTGAGAAGTACTCAAGCATTTTCATACTGGGACCCAGGTGAGGACAACAACGTTACTCCACTGCCAGCCTACAAGTAATATTCTAACCTAGTTTGAGTTGGGCATAAGTTAACACCTTAGTCCCTCTAGCTGGAAATTGGGGGTCACTCTCCTCGAGCTATCTGAATTAGAATAAGTAGCATCACTTACTGGCATTTAATAGAATTTATTGAGGTTTAGGAGAGCTTAAGGCAAAGTTAATGATAGATAGCCTCAGTATGAAGAGGGGTAGCCTCTAGTTGAAGCCTAGCATATGGCAGAATTGAATGTAATTTGTTAGGCACAAGAGAGTACAGTAAGGAAATCCAAGAGATTGGGGTACATATGCAAAAATATGTGTAGTAAGATAATGAGGGCATCCAAGGATTGCTTTACATACACACACATACACACACATACACACACATACACACACACACACACACACACACACACACACACACACACACATACACACATACAGGCCACACACACACACACATGTACACACACACACAAGGACATGCTCACACACACACACATGGCAAGGCAAATTCTTGTATCACAAACTTCTCCTGGAGTTCTATGACAAGGTAACAGAAGTAAGACATTTGAGAGAGAGGGGTGGGTAGATTGCGTCCATTTGTAATCATGCAAGGCGGCCTTTTGACCCTGGTTCCCCCACAAGATATTAGTAGCAAGCTGGAGGTGATCAGGCGATGTCAACAGGAGGGCACCTGCAATGGATCAGGCTACCTGACAGGAGGCAGTGAATGAGTCATGGTGTGCACGTGAAGAGGTATCACAGTGGGCGCCCCTGTGACGATGGGAACCCATGGGCCAGGGTCAGTTCTGAGGACCAGTGCTATTTTTTTTATATATGTGAACGACATGACGGCTGGAATAGACTCTGAAGATGTCCTTTATTCGCAGATGATGAGAAGTTGGATGAGAAGAATTAAATCGTTAGGGATAGGGGATGAGGCAGGACTGCAAAGAGACCTGGACAGGCTGGACAATGGTGGTCCAGTAACTGGCGTTCTGAATTCTAATCCAGCCAAATGCAAAAAAAGTCCATGAAGATTGGGGAGGGGCAAAGAAGACCGCAGCAGACAGAGTATCAGGCTAGGTGGACAAAGACTATAGACCCTCACTCAGGGAGAGACCTTCTGGGGTGACCATAACCACTGAGCACATCAATGGTGGTGCATACATCAACCTCAAAATAACTGCTGCAGCATACGGGTGGCCGTGGCAAACCTGAGAATAGGGTTGTCCTGACACCTTTAGTAAGGAATGGTTCAAGACACTGTACACTGTGTATGTTAGGCCCATACTGGAGTATGCAGCACCAGTCTGGAACCCTACACCTGGTCAAGTATCGCCAAGAAGTTAGAGAAAGTACAAAGGTTTGCAACAAGGGACAAGGGGTGGGTCACAAACTTGGAAAGAAGACTGAAGACCCACGAGTCACAGGGACGTTAGGAAGTATTTCTTCAGTCATAGAGTCGCTGCAAGTAAGGGTGGAATAGCCTAGCAAGTAAGTAGTGGAGGCAGGAACCATACATAGTTTTAAGAAGAGGTATGATAGCCCTAGGAAGCATGAGAGAGAGAGGACCTTGGTGAAAGGATTTAGTGAAGAGGCATAGGGGCCAGGCTGAGTCTCGACCCCAATGCACCATCAATTAGGTGAGGTACAATTAGGGGTGAGTGGCAACTTAGGTGAGGTACACATGCCACATACACAAGGACACACACACACATACACACATACACACACATACACACACACATACAGGATTTCACACCTTTATGTGAATTTACGTGTAATTTTAGGTACACAAGATAGTACAGTGGGAAATCAAGAGATAGGGTACATATGCAAAACATATGTAGTACATACGTAGGGAAATAAGGACTGCTTATATAAACGCATGCATACACACACACATACACGCACAAGACTAGGTGAGAACAGGATCCTGCTGTTAGGCAACTTTGAATAGCTGTAGGCACACACACACACACACACACACACACACACACACACACACATATACACACACATATACAGGATTTCAAGTAATTCCTTTATGTGAATTTTGACCCTAACCCTAGAACCCTTCCTCTCTCTGACTCTTTGCCCTCTCTCCTCTCTCTTTGCCTTCTGTCTTCTTCTTCTGTTCTCTTCTCTCTTACTTCTTTCTCTGTTCTTACTCTGTCTCTTTAATCCTCTCTCTCTCCTCTTCTCTCTCTCCTTATTCCTCTCATTCCTTCCTCTCTTCCTCTCTCTTCCCTCTCTCTTCCTCTTCCTCTCCCTCCCTCTCCCTCTCTCTTCCTCCCTTCTCTTCCCTCTCTTCCTCTTCCTCCTCTCTTTCCTCTCTCTTCCTTCCTCTCTTCCTCTCTTCTTCTCTCTTCCTTCCTCTCTCTCTTCCTTCCTCCTCTCTCTCCTCTCTCTCTCTCTCTCTCTCTCTCTCTCTCTCTCTCTCTCTCTCTCTCTCTCTCTCTTCCCTTCTCTCTTCCCCTCTCTCCTCCTTCCTCTTCCCTTCCTCTCCTCCTCCTTATCTTCCTCTCTCCTCCCTTCTCTCACTCTCCCCTCCTCATCTCCTCCTTCTACTTCCCTCCTCTCTCTCTCTCTCTCTCTCTCTCTCTCTCTCTCTCTCTCTCTCTCTCCTTTTACTAAAAACAAAAATGGTTGGGAGACTCAGGAATCTAGGGATCTGATGACAATGGTAATTGGTAGGGATAATTGATGGATAGCAGTGGATAAGGATGGAGCAAGAATGGGGAGAGGAAAATTAGGAGAGCTTTCTGCATGGCTTGAAAGAGCCTTCATGCGAAAATGGGAAAAGAGGTTGGATAAGGCTGACGAACGGCAAAATGGGGAGGCACAAGTCGAAACCGCAGTAGACAGGGTAATGGGTCCTAGAGTTTGAGGTAAACAGGCTGAAGCAAAGTCCTCAGGGGAAGTGACCAGAGAAGACACAGCATATGAAGCTGAGAGGATGAACAGGAAGGAGATATGAATTATGCTAAGGCCATATCAGCCTGCAAAGAAGGGTCAGGGAGTAAAAGGAAAGAGCAGCTGGGTGCAGATAGAGAGGGAGATAAGTCGAATGCTTAGGCACAACCATGCTACTAAGAGCCACTGGAAAAAATCAAGGGAGAAAATGACCATATACAGACAGGAACCAGAGTCAGAGAGGGAGAGGCAATGGGAGGAGGAAAGGGCAAAATCGGTGTTTATCCATGGGCTTCGGGAGAGAGAGGAAAAGACACACACTGAAAGACGGCAGGAAGAAAGAAGGAGATTGGGAAAATCATCACGAAAATAGGGGGAGAAGACATGGATGAGATTGTAAATTTTCAGAGAATAGGGGGGTACGTGAAGGGGAGAAACCGACCAATCAAGCTGATTCTCAGGACAGAAACATGTGTGTGATGAATGGTTTGAAAAACCGACAAGTTGAAGATTGAGACACTTATGCAGCATATGGGAATCTTTATTCAGGAAACGTTTCGCCACACAGTGGCTTCATCAGTCCAATACAAAGAGGAAGGCGTAAGGAGAGGAGGAGAATGAGGTAATCAGTCCCTCAACCTGGAGTCGATGTGTTCAGTCCATCAATCTTGTAGAATGTACAGCATAGGGCCGTAGACGTGGCTTATATACTGTAGTGAGGTGACGTGAAGCAGATGGAGGCGGGGTCATAGTGGTACCATCCACTAGTCGAAGTAGGTCTTCGTCCAGTATATAAGCCACGTCTACGGCCCTATGCTGTACATTCTACAAGATTGATGGACTGAACACATCGACTCCAGGTTGAGGGACTGATTACCTCATTCTCCTCCTCTCCTTACGCCTTCCTCTTTGTATTGGACTGATGAAGCCACTGTGTGGCGAAACGTTTCCTGAATAAAGATTCCCATATGCTGCATAAGTGTCTCAATCTTCGGACAGAAACAGTTAGGAACAGGATACTCCAAGAGAAACCAAGGTTGAAAAACTCGGAAGAGTACAAGAAGGTGTTCCTAGACAGAGACAGAACGCAAATCAGAGAGACAGCAGCTGAGGGAGAGGACAAAAAAGCGAAAGGAGATAGGAAAGGAAACAAGAATGGAACCAGCAGAGGTAAGTCAGAGCAGAACAGAGAAGCAAGGGCAAGCACACACACAACTATCCTCAGAACCCCACAACCTATCACACCATCCCAACACAAACTACAATCCATACCCACGGCTTCCACCCAACCCCCAATCATAGAATCCCACAGTATGCTACCAGGTCTCCCACCCCCACAGGCCCCCAAACCACAGTATTGGAAAGGAAACTGAAGGTATGGTACACAAACGCTGATGGAATAACAAACAAGTGGGAGGAGTGGTACAAAAGAGTCAAAGAGACATCACCAGACATCATCGCGCTCACAAAAACCAAGCTTACAGGTATGATAACAGATGCCATCTTTCCAACGGGATACCAGATCCTGAGGAAAGACAGAAGGAACAGGGGGGGTGGAGGAGTGGCACTGCTGATCAAACACTGATGGAATTTTGATGTGCTGGAGAGAGGAGACAGCGGAGAAGAAAGTGATTGCATAGCGGGAACGCTTCACTCTGGAGGTCCCAAGGTGGTAATTGCAGTGATGTATAACCCACCACAGAACAGCAGGAGACCAGGGCATGAGTATGGCCAGAACAATAGAGCGATGGTTGACACACTGGCTGCAGTGGCCAGAAGAGCTCATGCATGCAGGGCAAAGCTCCTGATGATGGGCGACTTTAACCACAAGGAGATCGACTGGGAGAACTTGGAGCCACATGAGGGCCAAGATACATGGAGGGCTAAGATGATGGAGGTGGTACTGGAAAACTTCATGTACCAACACGTAAGGGACACTACAAGAGAGAGAGGAGAGGATGAACCAGCAAGACTGGACTTAGTATTCACCTTGAGCAGTGCAGATATTGAGGACATCATATATGAAAGACCCCTTGGGGCCAGCGATCATGTGGTTTTGAGCTTCGAATACACAGTAGAGCTACAAGTGGAGGGGGAAGCAGGAAGGCCAGGACAAATGAAACCAAACTACAGGAAAGGGGACTACACGGGAATGAGGAACTTCCTGAACGAGGTTCAGTGGGACAGAGAACTGGCAGGGAAACCAGTTAATGAGATGATGGAATATGTAGCAACAATGTGCAAGGAGGCTGAAGAGAGGTTTGTACCCAAGGGAAACAGGAATGATGAAAAAGCCAGGATGAGCCCATGGTTCAACCAAAGGTGCAAGGAGGCAAAAACCAAGTGTGCTAGGGAATGGAAGAAATATAGAAGGCAAAGAACCCAGGAGAATAAGGAGAGCAGTCGTAGAGCCAGAAACGAATATGCACAGATAAGAAGGGAGGCCCAACGACAAAATGAAAACGACATAGCAGCGAAAGCCAAATCTGACCCGAAGCTGTTATACAGCCACATCAGGAGGAAAACAACAGTCAAGGACCAGGTAATCAGGCTAAGGAAGGAAGGAGGAGAGACAACAAGAAATGACCGTGAAGTATGTGAGGAACTCAACAAGAGATTCAAAGAAGTGTTCACAGAGGAGACAGAAGGGGCTCCAGAGGGACGGAGAGGTGTGGCACATCACCAGGTGCTGGACACGGTACACACAACCGAGGAAGAAATGAAGAGGCTTCTGAGTGAGCTAGATACCTCAAAGGCACTGGGGCCAGATAACATCTCTCCATGGGTCCTGAGAGAGGGAGCAGAGGCGCTATGTGTACCCTTAACAACAATATTCAATACATCTATCTAAACAGGGAGATTGCCTGAGGCATGGAAGACAGCAAATGTAGTCCCAATCTTTAAAAAAGGAGACAGACATGAAGCACTAAACTACAGACCAGTGTCACTGACATGTATAGTATGCAAAGTCATGGAGAAGATTGTCAGGAGAAGAGTGGTGGAACACCTAGAAAGGAATGATCTCATCAACAGCACCCAACATGGTTTCAGGGACGGGAAATCCTGTGTCACAAACCTACTGGAGTTCTATGACAAGGTGACAGCAGTAAGACAAGAGAGAGAGGGGTGGGTGGATTGCATTTTCTTGGACTGCAAGAAGGCGTTTGACACAGTACCACACAAGAGATTAGTGCAAAAACTTGAGGACCAAGCAGGGATAACAGGGAAGGCACTACAATGGATCAGGGAATATTTGTCAGGAAGACAGCAGCGAGTAATGGTACGTGGCGAGGTGTCAGAGTGGGCACCTGTGACCAGCGGGGTCCCACAGGGGTCAGTCCTAGGACGAGTGCTGTTTCTGGTATTTGTGAACGACATGACAGAAGGAATAAACTCTGAGGTGTCACTGTTTGCAGATGACGTGAAGTTGATGAGAAGAATTCATTCGATCGAAGACCAGGCAGAACTACAAAGGGATCTGGACAGGCTGCAGACCTGGTCCAGCAATTGGCTCCTGGTGGCCTGGTGGTTAACGCTCTCGCTTCACACGGTGAGGGCCTGGGTTCGATTCCCAGCCAGAATAGAAACATTGGACGTTTTTCTTTCCACCTGTTGTCTATGTTCCCCATCAGTAAAATGGGTACCTGGGTGTTAGTCGACTGGTGTGGGTCGCATCCTGGGACACTGACCTAAGGAGGCCTGGTCACAGACCGGGCCGCGGGGGCGTTGACCCCCGGAACTCTCTCCAGATAAACTCCAGATAAACTCCACCAAGTGCAAAGTCATGAAGATTGGGGAAGGGCAAAGAAGACCGCAGACCGCAGACAGAGTACAGTCTAGGGGGGCCAGAGACTACAAACCTCACTCAAGGAAAAAGATCTTGGGGTGAGTATAACACCAGGCACATCTCCTGAAGCGCACATCAACCAAATAACTGCTGCAGCATATGGGCGCCTGGCAAACCTCAGAACAGCATTCCGACATCTTAATAAGGAGTCGTTCAGGACCCTGTACACCGTAAATATGCAACCATCATTGCACAAGACCGTGGAATACAGTACAGATGTTGGAGAGGAGTCTCCTTCCTCTACTGGAGAAAGTAAATGGAATCCAGGACGGGGTGGCCCTGGCTTGGTAACTGAGGATTATAGTGCAGTCCCAGAACCTGCAGAAATTGACAACACACCTCCCAACAATTCTCAACCAAAGGTGAATTTGTGCAAATATTATGCTTGGGGCATCTGTAAGCATGGAATAACAGGGGAAAAAATGGGACATGCAACTTTGAACATACCAAAAAATGTAGCGACCTCCTGTCAAAAGGAGTGTGTCGTTCTTCTTCCTGCACTTTCTTTCACCCAAAAATGTGCCACTCCTCGGTCCTCCAGAAGCAGTGTTACAACATCGAGTGCCCTGCATACCATCTAAAAGGGACCAGGAGGCACAGACCCCACAAGACAAACAATAGTAGCTACGACAACCGAACTCCAGGTGATTTTTTAGTGGCAGGAAACGGAAAAAGAAAATGGAAGGAAATAACAAAAATAGTCCACCACCTTGGAGCCTTGTTGGACTGGAGGCGCAGCCAGTGGCCACCCATGGCCCTCCAGAATTACAACTACTGATGCCAATAACAAAATCCCCCCAACAAACACAGAATACAACCTCGTTCATATTTGCTAATATACAGGGCCTTAAGCCATCCAGTCTAATGCAATGTTTGCAGCCTTCACAGAGACTCACACAAAAGATCACTTTGACAGTGAAATATGGATAAATGGTTACAACCTTTCTAGATGCGTCAGAAAAAACAGGCAACAAGGGGGGGTTGGCCTGTATGTCAAAGAGTCCCTTATCTGCACGGAGTTGCTGAACACCACAAATGAGGTAGTTGAAGTTCTATCAATAAAGATCGAGAACCAAAACCTAGTCATTGTGGTTGTATACAAGCCACCAGATGCAACCTCACAACAGTTCAAGGAACAGCTACTGAAAATTGATTACTGTTTGGAAAACCTTCCAGCTCCATCCCCAAACATCTTACTGCTTGGTGATTTCAACCTAAGGCATACAAAATGGAAGAATGTAGCAAATACTGTTATAGCCGAAACAATCCCCGGAGGTAGGGCAGATGAAAGGTCACACACACATGAGCTACTAAGTCTCTGCAAAAACACACCTTAAGCCAGCAGATAGTGGAGCCAACAAGACTAGAAAACACACTTGACCTTATCTTCACAAATAATGAGGACCTGATAAGAGACATAGGAATATCAAAAACAACTAATTCCGTTCACAACCTAATCGAAGTCCAGACGTACATGCATAGGGGTCCTGATCAGCAGAATGCATGTACCTGTGAAGGTGTCTTCACAAAATACAACTTCAACAACAAGAACATCAACTGGGACAAGGTAAACCATGTCCTAAACGAAACATGTTGGGAAGATGTCTTAAATGACATGGATCCAAACCAGTGCCTTGAAAGGATCAACTTCCTAGCAGCCGAAGCATGTTCTAGGCATATTCCCCTAAGAAAGAAGAAGAGCAGGAGTAAATTGGAGAGAGAAAGACGCTCCCTCAACAGAAGACGACGAAGAGTCACTGAGCTCCCCAGGAGTGCTAGAATATCTGATGCACGAAAGGAGGCGCTGACCAGGGAAGTGGAAACTATCGAACTTAAGTTAAATGACTCTTACAGGAACCAGGAGAGGCAGGAGGAGCTTAAAGCTATTAGTGAAATTGAAAGAAATTCAAAATATTTCTTTTCATATGCCAAAAACAAGGCAAATACCACATCTAGTATCGGGCCCTTACTCAGACAGGATGGGACTTACATAGATGACAACAAGGAAATGAGTGAAATATTGAAATCCCAGTACGACTCTGTGTTTAGTGAACCACTAATCGGTCAGAGGATCGACGACCCAAATGATTTCTTCATGAATGAGCCTCAAAACTCCATAAATGTATGCCAGATTTCCGACATTACCCTAACTCCGATAGATTTCGAAAAAACCATTGACAACATGCCTGTGCACTCAGCCCCGGGTCCAGACTCGTGGAACTCTGTTTTCATTAAGAACTGCAAGAAACCCCTCTTGCGTGCCCTAAGTACACTATGGAGGAGGAGCTTGGACATGGGTGAAATTCCACAGTCACTTAAAACAACGGATATAGCCCCACTCCATAAAGGTGGCAGCAAAGCATTAGCTAAGAACTATAGACCAATAGCTCTGACGTCCCACATCATAAAAATCTTTGAAAGACTGCTAAGAAGCAGGATTGCAAATCACCTGGATTCCCAAAATCTGCACAATCCAGGGCAACATGGGTTCAGGGCAGGTCGCTCCTGCCTCTCACAGCTACTGGATCACTATGACATGGCCTTGGATGCACTGGAAGAAAATCAGAATGCAGATGTAATATACACAGACTTTGCAAAATCATTTGACAAATGCGATCATGGCGTAATAGCCCATAAAATACGTGCTAAAGGAATAACTGGGAAAGTGGGGAGATGGATCTTCAACTTCCTAACAAATCGAACACAAAGAGTAGTGGTCAACAGAGTTAAATCGGAGGCTGCCATAGTGAAGAGCTCTGTTCCACAAGGCACAGTACTCGCCCCCATCTTATTCCTTATCCTCATTTCAGACATAGATAGAGATATACACCACAGCACTGTATCATCCTTTGCGGATGATATTAGGATCTGCATGAGGCTGTCATCTGCTGAGGACGCGGTTAACCTCCAAGAAGATATAAACAAAGTTTTCCAGTGGGCAACGGTAAACAATATGATGTTCAATGAGGACAAATTCCAACTACTCCGTTATGGAAAACTGGAGGAGATAATAACTAGAACAGAGTATACTACTGACTCCGGCCATACAATAGAGCGGAAAAATAATGTAAGGGACCTTGGAGTAGTAATGTCTGAGGATCTCACTTTCAAGGATCACAGCAGTGCCACGATCGCACGTGCAAAGAAAATGATAGGATGGATAATGAGAACTTTCAAAACGAGAGATGCCAAGCTAATGATGATCCTTTTCAAATCACTTGTTCTCTCTAGGCTGGAATACTGCTGTACATTAACATCTCCATTCAAAGCAGGTGAAATCGCAGATCTAGAGAGTGTACAGAGATCCTTTACTGCACGTATAAGTTCTGTCAAGCACCTTAACTACTGGGAACGCTTGGAAGCACTTGACTTGTACTCGTTGGAACGCAGGAGGGAGAGATATATCATAATCTACACTTGGAAAATCTTGGAAGGAATGGTCCCAAATCTGCACACAGAAATCACTCCCTACGAAAGTAAAAGACTGGGCAGGGGATGCAAAATGCCCCCAATAAAAAAGTAGGGGCGCCATTGGTACACTAACGGAAAACACCCTAAGTGTTCGGGGCCCAAAACTGTTCAACAGCCTCCCATCCAGCATTAGGGGAATTGCCAATAAGCCCCTGGCTGCCTTCAAGAGAGAGCTGGACAGATACCTAAAGTCAGTGCCGGATCAGCCGGGCTGTGGCTCGTACGTTGGACTGCGTGCGGCTAGCAGTAACAGCTTAGTTGATCAGGCCCTGATCCATCGGGAGGCCTGGTCATGGACCGGGCCGCGGGGGCGTTGATCCCCGGAATAACCTCCAGGTAACCTCCAGACCCATATTGGAGTATGTGGCACCAGTTTGGAACCCACACCTAGCCAAGCATGTAAAGAAACTAGAGAAAGTGCAAAGGTTTGCCACAAGACTAGTCCCAGAGCTAAGAGGTATGTCCTACGAGGAGAGGTTAAGGGAAATCAACCTGACGACACTGGAGGACAGGAGAGATAGGGAGGACATGATAACGACTTACAAAATACTGAGAGGAATTGACAAGGTGGACAAAGACAGGATGTTCCAGAGACTGGACACAGCAACAAGGGGACACAGTTGGAAGCTGAAGACACAGATGAATCACAGGGATGTTAGGAAGTATTTCTTCAGCCACAGAGTAGTCAGGAAGTGGAATAGTTTCTGAAGAGATGTAGTGGAGGCAGGATCCATACATAGCTTTAAGCAGAGGTACGATAAAGCTCATGGTTCAGGGAGGGTGACCTAGTGACGACCAGTGAAGAGGCGGGGCCAGGAGCTTGGACTCGACCCCTGCAACCTCAACTAGGTGAGTACACACATATACAACAGGCCTAGTGTCTAATCGACATGTGCCTAGGACAAAATGGTAACTAACACACACACAGAAACACACACACACAGAAACACACTCTCCAGTGGGTCTACACAGCGAATCTTCTATGGTTACTCAAAAACACGGTACGTTGCGTCTCTCAGAGACAAGACTCGGTAATGACACATAAGACAGTGCTATAAATTCTGTTGCATCTTCAATGCAGTGAACGTTAAAAATAGATTATTCTTATGTCTTACTTTATTTTGGTTTGTGTGCCTATCCGGATTCTTCTTTCTTTCTCTCTCTCTTTTTTTTTTTTTTTTTTTTTTTTTTTTTTTTTATTTTTTTTTTTTTTTTTTTTTACACAGGGTTTGACAAGGTTAAGGATCCCTAGCTTTATTGACAAGCTATTTACAGGTTAAGGATTCCTAACTTTATTGGCAAGCTAAGAGCTGTTACCTACATCAGCTCATTTGTAGGTAACAGCTCTTAGCTTGCCAATAAAGTTAGGAATCCTTAACCTGTAAATAGCTTGTCAATAAAGCTAGGGATCCTTAACCTTGTCAAACCCTGTGTAAAAAAGAGAGAGAGAGAGAGAGAGAGAGAGAGAGAGAGAAAGGACGCAACGTACCGTGTTTTTGAGTAACCATAGAAGATTCTCTCTCTCTCTCTCTATCTCTCTCTCTCTCTCTCTCTCTCTCTCTCTCTCTCTCTCTCTCTCTCTCTCTCTCTCTCTTTCTCTTTCTCTCTCTCTCTCTCCTTTTAGTTTTCACATTTTCACCAAAATAAACATCATGTTATCCTCCATGACGACACATTACGCCAGTTTACCCCAAAATTGCTAAAGAAGAAATGCTCAGGTGTGCAATTAGGTTCTCTTCCCCCTATCCTCACTTGGCTGTTTGTGTGTGTGTGTGTATGTGTATGTATGTGTGTTTGTTTGTGTGTGTGTGTGTGTGTGGTGATGTGTGTGTGTGTGTGTCTGTGTGTATGTATCTGTGTGTATCTGTGACTGTACGTTAGGGTCTGTATGCGTTCGCGTGTGTGCCTAATTATCTACGTGAGTTGACGATGGCTGAGATTTACCTTCTGGTACTGCCTTTTAAGTCTCTACCAATCGACATTAACATCCCTTGAGGTACCAGTACAGTCTACTTCAGCTCTTCCGTTGTTTGGTTTATTCGATGCTTTAACCAAATTTATGTATAATATACATTTTATGTTATCTCTATGGTTTATGTGTGTTGTGATCAACGATGCCTTCTTGTTCTTGTTACATGTCTGGTAATTAACCTACACCTGTCTACCTGACATGCTCCAGAGCATTTTGGAGGTTGTGGTCATATAACTCCTTGATCATCGTTCCTCGTGTCTTCTCACAAACTCTCTTTTCTCTCTCATCACTTCTTGTTCAGTCTGATCTGATGTAAACCAATCTTTGACAGTCAATTTTCATTCTTCATCCTCATCCTTCATTATTTTTATCTATCTCAGTCTCATTATATCTATTATATCCTTCATCCTCTGAGCTTGTACTTTTTGCCACAATCGTCTTCTTCGTTTTCTTGTTTTCTTAATTTATTTTTCAGAAAATTTTCTTTGGTATAATTCAGTTATCTGAACGCCCAGCTTCTCTACCATTTGGCTCTTTAATTCAGCTGTGGTGAGAGCTAATTAATGCAACCTTTACGCCCTCTCCCTCCAATTCAGTGTTATTCCCCATTTGCTGATTCCTTTTGCATTTCCTAGTATCGTATCCCCTTCTTTATCTTCATAACTCTTGATCCTCCCTTGCACCTGATGTTATTCACTCACATACTGCAAATACTACAGATTTTCTCTCACCCTTAATAATCACTTGTGCCCATTGCGTTTTTTCTTCCCCATGCACATTCCCCTTTGTTTGTTTTCTTTTAAAAGCATTTGTTTATCTCTTCTGTCTGTTCTCTTCTCCATTCTTGCTCTATTCTATTTTTTTCTCTCCTTTAATATCGGTCATCTTATTTATATCATATCTCAAGGTAGCTTCTGATCCACTGAGGTGAGGTTGGTATGTTGGACTTCGTGCGGCCAGATGCAACAGGCTAGTTAATCAGGTCTTGATCCACTAGAGAACTGACGTAGAGCCGGGCATCCTTTAGGTATCCTTCTTAAGTGACTTGGACATGCCAAGCGTTTGCCAGTAGGCCTACTGCAGTGCTCCTTCATATGTTCTTATTTACTTATGTTCAGGTATGCTTCAAGTACATACAATGTACAATCTATTTTTCCTGTTTATTACTGTTTTGCATCCTTTATATATATATATATATATATATATATATATATATATATATATATATATATATATATATATATATATATATATATATATATATATATATACAGGGTTTGACAAGGTTAGGTTAAGGATCCCTAGCTTTATTGACAAGCTATTTACAGGTTAAGGATTCCGAACTTTATTGACAAGCTAAAAGCTGTTACCTACATCAGCTCATTTGAAAGTATTTTTATTGTTATGAGACTTACAAGTAGGGAACAGGATGAAGTTGGAGCCATCTGTGGGCCAGCATTTTCATTTGATTAACTGACTTTATTTCGTTGACATCATAATGCTGTACGAATGTGTTAAAGACTCGAGTCATCCTGGGGACAAATGGCCTCAGATGAAGTGATGTTCTGGAGAAGGTTACAGCCAGAGTGAAATTGCTGCTTTCTGCCCGTCTTGTGGTACAGAAGCTTGCTTCACGCTGTCCTCGAAGATTTTTTTTAGATTAGATTTTGCCACCGAAGTGCCTAGTTTATTGTGCACCCCATATCCATCCTGTGGACGGTAGCGCGAGAGCATGTGGATACACAAAAGGCCTAGGAACTAGGCCCCAAAGGGTTAACAGGAATACATATGGATTTATATCTACATATCTATAGTTCACTTATCTGTTACAAGCAAATTTAGGAAATTTGCTTAGTATATCTGGTATCTTATTTTCATTAATAAGATATCTTGACATGTCACATAGGTTATTATACTGTCTGTCTCTGTATTCCTCAATAAGTGGACAATTAAGCACATAGTGTTCAAGACAGTGACCATATGCCTGATCACATAATTTACATTTAGTTTGATCATCATCTGTGTGTCTCCCAAACTGCCAGAAGTACTTGTAACCAAGCCTAAGCCTGGCCACTACAACATCAGTCAGTCTGTTCACATTGCAAGTTGCTCCATAAACATACTTATCTACGTTCATGTTATCATAGTGGGTTATAGATCTACTCAGGCTTCTAACTGCATTCCTATAACAATCATCTTCATTATTTACTTCTCTCCTAATATTATTCCTAATGCTAGACACAGTTATACCAAAGTTATATTCTACGTTCTCCTTCTGGATACTCTTCTTGGCTAACATATCAACTTTATCATGAAGGAGTAATCCAATGTGTGATGGGATCCATAGCAATTGTACATTAATTCCTTTGTCCCTAATTTTTGAGTATCTATACCTGGCTTCCCCAGTGAGCATGTTGTTGGAGTCATTATATGAGCCAAGAGCCAAGTATGGTACTTTGACAATGTTGGTCTTGTACGTAACAGTAAGATCACCCACATCCCTCCTGTGTTGAAGGCTCTGTTGAAATGACAGAACTATCCAGGTTTGGTCCAGGCGAGAGATGGGACTTCTTGCTCTATTCTCTACTCTGTAAAGTAGTCGCAGATGAGAGGGAGGGGGGCCAGGCAAACCAAGAAAGTGAAGCATACTCAAGGTGTGAGCGTACTTGTGCCTCGTACAAAATCTTGCAACCCCTACTGTCAAGCAGATGCGAGATACGGCGAAGTGCTGTAAGCTTCCTGGCTGCCTTGTTTGCAAGATTTACAACGTGGTTCTTCATGGTCAGTTTGGAGTCAAATTTCACCCCAAGGTTATCGACTTCTTCCTCAGGTGCCAACACCTTCCCGTTCATCCTTACTACTGCACCAGCATTACCATCATGGTGCCTAGAGATCATCATTTGTGTTTTCTCAGGTGCAAATGTTACTTGCCATCTATTTCCCGAAGTTGATATAGCTCTTAGCTGGTGATTGATGTTGCTTAGAGCAGTTGGCATTTCTTCTCTTGGATAAGTGAATGTCAGTGTACAGTCGACTGCATATGCATGGGATTCTGGGATGAGATGAAGAAGGTCATTGAAGTAGACAATCCATAACAATGGTCCCAGCACGCTTCCTTGTGGAACACTTGCCCCAGTAGGATGTCTTGCTGATTCTGTCCCATTGAGAACTACCCTTAGAGATCTACCATGAAGGTAATCACTAAGGAGACATAGCGTAGAGCCTGCAATTCCCAGAGCTTGCAGTTTTGCTAAGAGGCCCTGGTGCCACACCCGGTCGAAAGCACCAGCAATGTCCAGTGCTACCACACAGCTGACTTTGGATTCATCCAGTGACTGGTGCCACTTAGTGGAGAGGTTTAACAACAGATTAGCAGCAGAGTAACCTTTCCTGAAGCCATATTGACGATCACAAAGTAGTGAGTTGTAGTCAAAAAACTCTGTCATTTGTCTTGATATTATTGTCTCAAGGATCTTACCAGTGATTGACAGGAGTGACACTGGTCTGTAGTTGCTGATTTCTGTTCTGCTCTTCTTTTTGTGGACAGGGGGACAGGGACTACATTTGCCTCTTTCCACAGAGAAGGACATTTACACTGTACTAGGCAGTGCTGAAAGATGCAAGTTAGAGGTACTGCTAGCTGGTCTGCACATCTCAGCAATCTTGGGCTCAACTTGTCTGGGCCCACAACCTTTTCTTGGTCAAGCGATCTAAGAAGGAAATGCACCTCCTCCTGCCTTATTGTCACCACTGACAGTTTTGACACAGTTCATGCAGCTAGCTAAGGAGGATTCCTCGCTGGATCAGGAACTTGCATTTTGGTAGCAAAGTGTTCGGCAAAGAGATCCGCTTTCTCTTGAATACTAGTAGAGGTGGCCCCATCCTGTCGATTTAGAGGTGGAATGAGTTCATTAGGCAGATAACCTTGTCTGTCCTTGACCAGGGACCACCAGGATTTGGAGCCTACCCTACCTGAAGCAAGCTTTCTTTTTGTGTCCATCTCCCATTTAGCGATGGCCCACTTTTGAACGTCATCCATATACCTACAGGCATGCCTGTTATAGGTGGTAGGATGTCTCTTATACCTTCGTCATGCCTTGTACTTAGCAGTAGTATCCTCTCTACAACGAAAGCCAAACCAAGGCTGATCTGTGGGCTTCGTCACATATTGCCGGTGAGGAATGTGTTCTCGTTGTAGATTAAGGATGTGTCCAGTGAAGGCTTTCACTTGGTTGTCAACATCCCCTTGGAGAAGAGCATTCCAATCGGTGGTGGCGGGCTCAGAGCAAAGGGCTGGCCAATTACCTCTTTCCCATAGCCATATATACTTCTTTATCCTTTGTGCATAAGGTCTCCTGTCTCCATTTTTTTCTACCTTCATCTCACCTCTGTCCTTCCTCAAGTTGTATGTATCCTCCCTTTCGTAAAATCAATTCTCTCTCTCTCTCTCTCTCTCTCTCTCTCTCTCTCTCTCTCTCTCTCTCTCTCTCTCTCTTGCTCTCCTGCATCCACAACTCCATCCACTTTTTCTACCTCCTGCTCGCCTGGGATTCATCCTCGTTATCCCATTTTCTGCCATTCCCTTGCCCAATTTACCATGATGGTATCCCTCGCTCTCTCTCTCCTTCTCCTCACTATTCTAATGACAACAATACTGAATCTCTTTTTTTCGTATTCTCTCTCATTATACATTCAGATGTGCACGTAAACCTGCTGAGGCGAAATTGAAACAATTTTTTTTTCGCCTCAAAGCTGGGACCGATACTTTAGGTACATAATGCGCTGTGAAGGAAGGAGTGAAGGAAGGAGCAACTGAAGGAAGGAGGTGGTGAATGAAGCAGGTGGTGAAAAGAGGTAGTGAAGGATGGAAGGTGGTGAAAGGAGGAGGGAGAGGGGTGATAGAAGGTGATGAAGGATGGAAGGAGTGAGTACAGGAAAAAAGGTGATGCTAAAGGAAGAGTTGTGAATGATTATATTAGTGAAGGAGGGAGTATGGTAATGAGAGGAAGAATGATAGAAGGAAGTTTTCAAGTACTGACACGATGAAGAAAATTTATAGAAAAAAGTAGCTAATGAGAGAAGCAACAGGTGAATGATTAATGTAACAAGTTACCTCAATGTTGCTTACCATGAGATCCTGTGTTACAGCAGTCAAAGCCAGTCACTGTGTTGTATCTAGTCTGCTACGGTATTGTTGAACCATTTATTTGCCAAGTGATGAACCATTGCTTTTGTTTTTAGAAGAATTGGTTATCTTAAAACATCAGAGGGCAGTCTGTTCCAGCTGTCTGTATCTTCATTGATTTTTTTTTCCTACGTGTGTGTTGTGGCTTTTTCACGAGGCGTTTTATGCCATTGTTTCAAGTTTTTGTTTCAGTTTACGCTTCAAATAGTTTTCAGCTTATAAGTGTTTCAAATTTGTTTATTATACTGAAAGATTCAATGGAACGTCAGAATCTCTGATTCCTAAAAATAAAGCCAGATAAGCTTTTTCTTCAGGAGGTTTTGTTTCTTAAAACAGATAAAATTTCTTTTGCTCTTCGCACCATCATCGGTTTGTCTTCGTCACTAAAGTAGTTTTAGAACCAAAACTAAACAGCATATTAGAGATGGTGATCTATAAAAGTGCCTTATGAAATGCGTTGTTTATTGGATGTAACTCGAAATTTGTAGCAATTAAACTAGCATTGCTAGTTTTGCTACTAGCAGCAAAACCTGATTTGTTACTGATAGCTTCAAGGTACTTGATTTTATTGCCTCAATTAGCAAACTTAAAAAATATTTACAATCATAGATGACGATGAGAGAGAATCTTGGAAGATGTCCTGACTTCGGCTGTATTGAAAGGCAATCCGGCAATCCTTAGAGAGATTTCTTACGTGTTAGTGTTTGAAAGATTATATCAGGAGAGTATCATCATGTTCAGCGCGATTTGAAATGCCGTCAATGTGTTTATATGTGTGTATGTATGCGTGGGGGGGGGGTAGGGAGAAGGAGGAGGAGGTTGTGTACGCAAGTGCGTGTCCAAACAGGGGGTAGAGAATTGTTGCAACATTATGGTCTGATAAAGTAGCAAGGAGGGTGAGAAAGAGGGAGTGTCTGAGAGAGAACAAACAGATAGAGAAGGGTTGTTTTAACCATTTACTGTGACAATATATTGGTTAGAGGGGCGGGAGAGGAGGGCTTGAAGCAAGGAGGGGAGAGGGTAAATAGATAGGGAGAACGGGAAACAAGACAGGGACAGATAATGGGGGGAAACTGAATAAAAAAAAAGGGAAGGGGAATGAAAATATGAGACGAAGAGAGAAAAGCGGAAAAGGGAGTGGAAGGGGGAGAAACTAATAGATGGGATGAAGCAGTGTGCAGTGGGATGGAAAAGAGCAGAACGAGTAGTAAAAAATAAAGATAGAAGAGGAACAAAACTAAAGTGAGAAGATAATGAAAAAAAAATATATATAAAAAAATAAATTTGGTAAATGAAACGGAAATCAAAGAAAACTTGGGAAAATAAAGAGTTTGCAGCAAAAAATATAAAACGAAAGACTGAATCTTACCAAAGAGATAGGGAACTAAGATAATGACATTTTAATTATAATGAATGCTGTTGATTGAATGTTGCCAAATTATTGTATAACTTCAAGCCTAACTACTATCTAGAGAGAAAGAGAAACAGTACCGTGGCTGCTACAACCCACGTATAACCCACAACTTGTGAAGGATTTTTTTTTGCTATGTCTCGTATATAAATTGCTAGTTATTTCCAGGTATTAAATAATATGAACATAGTATTCAAAGATTATGGAAGGGAATAACTTGATTTCTTCCTCTTCCTCCAACCAAAAAAATTTTTGAAATAATTTCCACATTATGTGAACATAAATTGTACTTTATGGGGAGATTATTTCATGGACAGACTAAGGGACTGATTACCGTCTATCAAGGCTGTGAGACTGAACATCTATCAAGGTTGTGGGGACTGAGCACCTCAAAATTACCTCTCTACTTTTTCCATTACATTTAATATTAGAATCAATCACCCTTGTATGTATCAGATAAAGACCGATGTGCAGGCAAAACCATTCAGCAATACAGAAACCCAGCTGCTGCAAATGTGTCTTATTCATTAACTTTTCGGTGCTGTATATCATAAAGAATATAAAGAATAGCGATGGTCATTTGTCGGGAACTTTACCTAAAAGATTAATTTAGTACGAGTTTGGGCTACCTACGTACTGTTCTTTTGAGTACACTCTGGCTGAGTCTGCATTGTCGTGGATTTGAAATTGCAGGTTCACTTATTTATTTTGCTCCAAAACTAACTTCGCAACTTTACTTAAATTTGATAAAATTTTAATTTAGATATGAAAAGAATTCGCATATTTAAAGTTAACTGCATTTCCTTCGGAGATGGAGCTCTAGAGATGACCCAGGGGGATCGAAGTCTGAAAAAAAAAATTCTTAAAAAAATTAAATATCAGGTATCAGATACGTAGGTAGACCGTACTCAAGGGTGTAACGGACTAGGAGGTCCGTTACACCCTTTTCAATAAGGATCATATTGTAATGCTTATGTTTATATTTCCACTGTGTAGGTATTCTAAACTATATATTCCCATCACCCACCCTGAAAGACACTGATATAGTCTCAGTTTTGAAATACCATAGAATGTAGGACTGGGCTTTCCAGTAATCTGAGCATGAAGAAGCTGAGGAAAATTTGCATTTCGTTACACACACGTTCACTCACTCGCCCATCACTGCTCTGATAACGTGAGATGAATGAGTAAAAATTTATATCTGTGAGTGTGAAAATTGTGTTTCGATAAATTCTTTGATTTATTTTCTCGTAAATCTCTAAAATGAAAAGATATTTTTTTACTGTTACGTAAATTCTCTTTAACCTTCCCCTTTTTGTCACTTTTCATTTGCCTCGTATGAGATTTTCTTATTTAATAAAAACCGTTTTCAAACATCCTTGAATTATACACCTTTTTGCATCAGTGATTCGTATATTAACATTATATTCTTTTTGTGACAAAACTCCGGAAATTTAAAAGAAAAACTTTATAGTATTTAGTATTATTATTATAATTATTATTATTATTATTATTATTATTATTATTATTATTATTATTATTATTATTATTATTATTATATTAAAAAAAATGCTAAACTCATGCAAGTTATACTTATTGTAACTAGGTATTACTTGTTATTTCTTTCTTTCCTTTTTAAAGCTGAAGAGAAACAATGCTGTTCTTACATACTTAATTATGAAGAAAAGACCCATGAATGTTCTCTTTGGGTATAATAACATTATGGTATATCCAAGACGCAAATTGGCTATAACCGAAATGCATATCATAAATTCACAAATTCGCCTAGAATGTCAGCTTGCGTCGTCCAGGCGAGGTATTGGCTACAATTATCAAAATATATGTGACGGTTCGGGTAATGGATCGGTATATGGTTCATTAATGTTGTCCTACCTGAGGCATGACCACTGGGTGCTACTCTCTTCTCTAACGTCTACTAACGTGCTGCAAGGTAGGTAATATCTTTTTCAGTAGTGAACATTTGAGATATTTCAGGAAAAAAATTAGTGACTGTGTTTTGCAAGTGTGGTGCACTCTCCTTGGAGAAGCTCATCAGTGGGATGCCCATTACAGAGTCATAATCAGGTCCGGCTCGAAGGGGTTGTGGTGCTCTCAGCCAATTTTGCTCTGTAGTCCTTCCCCTCCCATCTTTATATCTTTATATATTTTTTTTTATGTTTTCTTCATTCAATACAGTTGCTTCTCTCTCTTCCCACACTTTTCTTCTTTCACACCTCTCTCACGTTCCACTTCTCCCTCAGTTTCCATACCACCCTCACTTATCTCGCCTCCTACACTTCTCTCACACGTCTCACTTTCCACTTCTCTTGCCTCGCGCGCCTCTCTCACTTCCTGCGTCCGAGCTCCTCTTTAGTTACTTCTTACTGATTGAGAGCGATATTTCGTTTTTCCCTCATTCGATTTTTCGTGTCCCCTAAACTTTGTCACCCAGAGCCAGTGCCACGCTGGCACTCCCCTCATGCTAGCATTGCATATAAAACAGGACATTCAAAAAGAGACGCCGCCCAAGGAGACTGCAAGGTTATTAGTAAATGTCATAAAAAAAGTACTGACTGTGACACTCAATGTGTTTGCCATAGATTTAATCACATAATTGCGCATATGTTATTGAACGCTTGGTTTAATACATCTTTTGATATGCCGTCTGATAAATTAGACACATGTGCAACTCTTGATGGACTGACCACATCGACTCAAGGTTGAGGGACTGATTACCTCATTCTCCTCCTGTTCTTCACGATTCTCCTTTGTATGAACTGATGAAGCCACTGTGTGGCGAAACGTTTCCTCAATAAAGATACCCAAAAGTTGCACATCTGTCTAATTTATCAACGTGTCGATTCTCTGAACCATTCATCTACAATATGCCGTCTATTGTACCCTGACTCTTGATCTGTAGTTCTTCCACAATAAGAACGACTGCAGCAGCAACGACAGCAGCAACGACAACAACATAATCGACAACATAATATTAGAAACATAAACAACAACATAAACATAATATAAACATAAACAACATAAACATAATATAAACACAACATCAACATAAAAAACATAAACAAATAACATAAACAACAAACAACATACAAAACAAAACATAAACAAACAACATAAACGAGATTAAAACAATGAAGAAGAGGAGTTACAAGAACAGAATGAAGCAGAGCAGCGCTTTCATACTGAGAGATGCAGTCAAATTGTCAAGCTTGAGTCATTTTCCAGCCAAATATCAATGTACGTCGAGTCAGTCAAGCACTGAATAATTAATTTCTTCTTTCTTTCCTCTTCCCCTTTCACCCCCTCTCTTTTATCCCTTCCTCCCCACTCAATTCTTTCAGTTTTTTTTCACCACTGTGAAAAACAGTGAACTTCGAAGCGCTTTCATGATTTCTCATATATCAAGGTCTTGAGTATATATATATATGTCGTGCCGAATAGGCAGAACTTTCTATCTTGGCTTAAATAGCAACGTTCATCTTGCCATATAGGACAAGTGAAAATTTGTGTATGCAATAATTTCGCCAAAATCCTTCTGAACCTAACGAAAAAAATATGTTTCACTGTGTTTGTTTAGTATTAAATTACTGTAAACAAATCTAAAATATATTTAGCTGGGTTAGGCTAAAATAAATTGTTCATGTTATAATAAGGTTAGGTAAGTTTTCTAAGATTCTTTTGGTGCAAAATTAAATTTTTCTTACATTAACATTAATGAAAAAAATATATCTTTAAAAGTATAAGAGAAAATTTTAGAAAGGACCTAATATTAAAAGAGTTTTTGCTAATTGACCAGTTTTACATATTCGGCACGACATATATATATATATATATATATATATATATATATATATATATATATATATATATATATATATATATATATATATATATATATATATATATATATATATATATATTATAACGCACACATTTTACTGTCATATCTACATAATTGCATGTCCTTTAACCGTGTTGCTTATTTCACTAATGTTAGCAAAATACGTATGTCGTACCATATATAACTTTGATGCATTCTACTGTATTCGGCATCTTATTTTCTGCGTGTATCATGCGAACTCTTGAGATATCTGATTCGATGTCCAGATTTTCCAACAATAGTATTTTAAACATTCTAATCTCTTGCTGCATTATAAATCTCGACATTTTAGTAGTGACACGTGTGGATAATTTATATCTGACGTCTAGCAAAACACAAGGGATGAAGGATTTCAAGATTGGTATGTAGAGAATTTTTTAAAAATTAGTGAAGATGCATAGATAAGTTTAACTCGGAAGGTAAGGAGACAAATATCATTAAATAGGTAATTGGGCTGCGAACTAGGTGGTAAGTTGGTTACTAGGTACATAGGTGGAAACGAGATAGTTGAAGAAGGTATCTTATTTCAACAGTTTTAGTATCAAATAACCTAGATCTCAAAATCCGTAGATGTTATAAAAGTAATCAGCTTTGGTTATAGTCCGGAAGAAACAGGTAAAAGATCAAGCAATATTAATGTCAGATGACCTTTAGACAAAACTCCAAAGCTTAGCTATTCAAGCCAGCAAGACCAGAAAAAGATCACTAACTTTTAAAACAAGAAAGAGCTTGGGTGATGGTGCGCTTGAAATCACCTTTGTTCTCTTTCATGAAATTTTGTTCTCTGTTCATATCTCATCTCAAAATCAGACGAGATATCCAAGCTAGAAAATGTACACCGAACCTTTACTGCTAGTATATAGTTGATGAAATATTGGAACATTTTGGATCTGCTCAAAGCTCTCTGAATGTATGCTCTAGGAATGAGAATAGTATATACATATTTAAACTTGAAAAAACAAGTACTTATTCTGCACATTGATAAAACTGGAGTGTAAGATAACTCAGAAAGTGTAGATTAAACCCAGTAAAAAGTCGATATGGTATAGACACAGTTTATTAAGAGGTTCACAACTTTACATCCTTCTACTAGTAAATGTAAGAATAATATAATGAAACAACGATTATCAGTGGTGTTTGAAAAATCTTTCGGGTTGTGATGGATGTGCAGGTCAGCGGGATGAAGGTAGTAATAGCTTCTCTGATCAGACGAACAAAAGGTGAACGATTCTCATGCATGCATATGTATCTGGGTGCTTCTCTTCGAGGAATATTTAATTTTTATTAGTTGGCTTAATTTGCTCATCATTCCCTTTTCGAGCGTTATATATATATATATATATATATATATATATATATATATATATATATATATATATATATATATATATATATATATATATATAATTATATAGTATATATATATATATATATATATATATATATATATATATATATATATAAATATGTATATATATATATATATATATATATATATATATATATATATATATATATATATATATATATATATATATAAATATATATATATAGTATATATATAAGGGAAGTACCACCTCTATAGCTGGAATGGAGACCCTCATCTTCAGAGAAGACATTAAACGTACCTCAGGGAAAACTCAAGTTTCTCCCCGGAGCTGTTTGAATATTTTCTTCTCCTACCACCCCCTATATATTTTGTATTCTATGTGAACATTTATTAATAAACAGAATACATTTACAGAAAAACAAACATCAATACAGGGGCACAATGTATCAAAGATCATAAATTTCCTCCTGCTCCTCCGAGGCTGGATGCGAGCCAAGTAAGCAGCAAGCATTTCCCCTCTGGATGGCTATGCTGAGGTGCTGGAACATTAAAGCGGCTGCCCTTGGGTCCCTGGTGGTGTCGATGAGTCTGGAACCCAATTCTTTAAGGAAACGTGTGGCATTTTTTCCCCATGATCCCAATATATATATATATATATATATATATATATATATATATATATATATATATATATATATATATATTTATATATGTGTGTGTGCAAAACAACCACTGTGAAAGGATAGTGAAATTTCAAGTGCTTTCATGACTTCTCACATTATCAAGGAACTATAAAGACAATACATCAAAGGAAGGCATATAAAGGGTCTAGACCGCACCTCACCATCACATCCCACAACAAAGCAACACCTGACGTGCGACGGCACCCGATTCATAAGAAAGGAGGAACACTGCAGCAGGCCCGCTGGCCCAACTAGACAGGTCCTTCACGACATCCCACCTACAAAATATTTGTCCAATCCAAGTACTCTACCCAAGAATTAAGATTTATTATTTGTCCAACGTATTAAATTCTTCCCAAATTTTATTAATTATAAATGGAACTAATTTATAAAAACCAAAGAAAATATTCATATTCTTTTCAAAACTGCTTTTTATGAAACAAGATTCAATTATATTCCTGTCGACCATGGACTTGCTTGATACAACTTTCTCAACTTTTCGAAAATCAATTGGATGGTTAAAATCTCTCACATGACTAAATAGAGCATTGGAATTTTGTCAAGTTCTAATGTTATATTTATGTTGCTTTACTCTTAGTTCGAGACTTTTACCAGTTTGACCGTAATAAACCTTACCGCAGATTTTACAAGGAGTCTGACATGTGGAAGATGGCTAATGTAATTCCTATTTTTAAAGCAGGGGACAAGTCGTTACCGTCAAATTACCGCCCAATAAGCCTGACCTCAACTGTAGGCAAATTACTAGATTCAATATAAGATGTCACGATAGGCATAATTTGGTTAATGTTACTCAACATGGATTCACCAGGGGCCGTTCCTGCCTAACTAATATATTAACCTTCTTCAGCAAAGCTTTTGAGGCCGTTGATCAGGATAAAGAATTCGATATTGTTTATTTAGATTTTAGTAAGGCTTTTGATAGAGTACCACATCAGAGACTGTTGAGGAAAGTGGCTGCTCATGGCATTAGGGGAAAAGTGCTGTCATGGATCGAGTCATGGCTCGCTAAAAGGAAGTAGAGTGTGTGCATTAATGGGGTTAAATCTGAGTGGGGATCTGTAACAAGTGGTGTTCCGCAGGGATCAGTTTTGGTCCCATTGTTGTTTATAATATATATAAATGACCTTGACATAAGCAAATTTGCTGATGACACAAAGATAGAATAATCGATTCAGACGTTGATGTCTCGGAACTTCAGGAGGATTTAGACAAACTCAATTCGTGGTCGGAAAAGTGGCAGATGCAGTTCAATGTAGATAAATGTAAAGTTCTAAAGCTCGGAAATGTTCATAACCCTAGCACCTACCAGCTTAATAATGTTGAACTTAGCCGTATAGAATGCAAAAAGGATTTGGGGGTTATGGTAAGCAGCAACCAAGACAGCAGTGCCTAAGCGTGCGTAATAAGGCAAATAGATTGCTGGGATTTATATCAAGAAGTGAAAGCAACAGAAGTCCAGCGGTTGTACTTCAGCTTTATACATCATTAGTAAGACCTCACCTAGATTATGCAGCTCAGTTCTGGTTTCCATTTTATAGAATGGATATAAATTCGTTAGAAAACATTCAGCGACAAATGACAAAATTAATTCATTCCATTAGAAATCTTCCGTATGAAGAGAGATTGAAGTCCCTTAAATTACATTCACTTGTAAGACGAAGAATGAGGGAAGACATGACTGAAGTGTATAAGTGGAAGATGGGTATTAATAAAGGGGATAATAAGGTCTTGAGGATATCTCTCCAAGAGAGAACCCGCAATAATGGATTTAAATTAGACAAGTTCAGGTTTAGAAAGGATATAGGAAAGTATTGGTTTGGAAATAGGGTAGTTGATGAGTGGAACAGTCTACCTAGTAGGGTTATTGAGGCTAAGACCTTGGGTAGTTTCAAATTTAGGTTGGATAAATACATGAGTGAGAGGGGTTGGATTTGAGTGGGACTTGCACATGAGTTAATAGAATTATCAAAGCTTGTTCCTTGGGTGGAATTGAAAATTGAGTTGGGCAAATATTCTGTTAGTGGGATGGATTGTGAAGGACCTGCCTAGTATGGGCTAACAGGCCTACTGCAGTGCTCCTCCTTTCTTATGTTCTTATGTTCTTATATGAGTCTTATAGACACATCCGTCAGGATTTTGTGGGGAATTCTTTATCAAAAGTTTTTTTACTGTATCAAGATTTTTAAATACAACTTTGATATTAAAAGTCTTAAGAAGAGAAGGCATATCAACCAAGTTTTCATGGTAAGGGTGAACCAACATATTTTTAGTTGAATAAGGTTGGTTGTCCCTTTTTGGATTGTAAAAAGTATTTCTAACAATTTTAAAAGATTTATCAATTACGTTCCCTGGGTATTTCAGATCATTACCTATTTCATAATTTTTTTTATATTTCTTCATCTATGAACTCTGGACTACAAATACGCAAAGCTCTCAAAAATATTGAGAAAACAAACAGTTTAACTCTGTCTTGATGTGAAGAATAATAGTGGACATAGGAACAGTTATTTGTAGGTTTTCTGTCAATTTTAAATTTGAATTCATTATTACCCTTAATAATTAAAACATCTAGAAAAGGCAATGAGTTATTTTTCTCAAATTGCGTATTCTAATATCACCTGTTTACTGTGATCTTATTGCATATATATATACATATATATATATATATATATATATATATATATATATATATATATATATATATATATATATATATATATATATATATATATTTTATTGTATATGTATATCTCTATATATTTATTTTTTTTTTTATTTTTTATTATCACACTGGCCGATTCCCACCAAGGCAGGGTGGCCCGAAAAAAAAAACTTTCACCATCATTCACTCCATCACTGTCTTGCCAGAAGGGTGCTTTACACTACAGTTTTTAAACTGCAACATTAACACCCCTCCTTCAGAGTGCAGGCACTGTACTTCCCATCTCCAGGGCTCAAGTCCGGCCTGCCGGTTTCCCTGAACCCCTTCATAAATGTTACTTTGCTCACACTCCAACAGCACGTTAAGTATTAAAAACCATTTGTCTCCATTCACTCCTATCAAACACGCTCACGCATGCCTGCTGGAAGTCCAAGCCCCTCGCACACTAAACCTCCTTTACCCCCTCTCTCCAACCTTTCCTAGGCCGACCCCTACCCCGCCTTCCTTCCACTACAGACTGATACACTCTTGAAGTCATTCTGTTTCGCTCCATTCTCTCTACATGTCCGAACCACCTCAACAACCCTTCCTCAGCCCTCTGGACAACAGTTTTGGTAATCCCGCACCTCCTCCTAACTTCCAAACTACGAATTCTCTGCATTATATTCACACCACACATTGCCCTCAGACATGACATCTCCACTGCCTCCAGCCTTCTCCTCGCTGCAACATTCATCACCTATGCTTCACACCCATATAAGAGCGTTGGTAAAACTATACTCTCATACATTCCCCTCTTTGCCTCCAAGGACAAAGTTCTTTGTCTCCACAGACTCCTAAGTGCACCACTCACTCTTTTCCCCTCATCAATTCTATGGTTCACCTCATCTTTCATAGACCCATCCGCTGACACGTCCACTCCCAAATATCTGAATACATTCACCTCCTCCATACTCTCTCCCTCCAATCTGATATTCAATCTTTCATCACCTAATCTTTTTGTTATCCTCATAACCTTACTCTTTCCTGTATTCACCTTTAATTTTCTTCTTTTGCACACCCTACCAAATTCATCCACCAATTTCTGCAACTTCTCTTCAGAATCTCCCAAGAGCACAGTGTCATCAGCAAAGAGCAGCTGTGACAACTCCCACTTTGTGTGTGATTCTTTATCTTTTAACTCCACGCCTCTTGCCAAGACCCTCGCACTTACTTCTCTTACAACCCCATCTATAAATATATTAAACAACCACGGTGACATCACACATCCTTGTCTAAGGCCTACTTTTACTGGGAAATAATTTCCCTCTTTCCTACATACTCTAACTTGAGCCTCACTATCCTCGTAAAAACTCATCACTGCTTTCAGTAACCTACCTCCTACACCATACACTTGCAACATCTGCCACATTGCATCCCTATCCACCCTGTCATACGCCTTTTCCAAATCCATAAATGCCACAAAGACCTCTTTAGCCTTATCTAAATACTGTTCACTTATATGTTTCACTGTAAACACCTGGTCCACACACCCCCTACCTTTCCTAAAGCCTCCTTGTTCATCTGCTATCCTATTCTCCGTCTTACTCTCAATTCTTTCAATAATAACTCTACCATACACTTTACCAGGTATACTCAGCAGACTTATCCCCCTATAATTTTTGCACTCTCTTTTATCCCCTTTGCCTTTATACAAAGGAACTATGCATGCTCTCTGTCAATCCCTAGGTACCTTACCCTCTTCCATACATTTATTAAATAATTGCACCAACCACTCCAAAACTATATCCCCACCTGCTTTTAACATTTCTATCTTTATCCCATCAATACCGGCTGCCTTACCCCCTTTCATTTTACCTACTGCTTCACGAACTTCACCCACACTCACAACTGGCTCTTCCTCACTCCTACAAAATGTTATTCCTCCTTGTCCTATACACGAAATCACAGCTTCCCTATCTTCATCAACATTTAACAATTCCTCAAAATATTCCCTCCATCTTCCCAATACCTCTAACTCTCCATTTAATAACTCTCCTCTCCTATTTTTAACTGACAAATCCATTTGTTCTCTAGGCTTTCTTAACTTGTTAATCTCACTCCAAAACTTTTTCTTATTTTCAACAAAATTTGTTGATAACATCTCACCCACTCTCTCATTTGCTCTCTTTTTACATTGCTTCACCACTCTCTTAACCTCTCTCTTTTTCTCCATATACTCTTCCCTCCTTGCATCACTTCTACTTTGTAAAAACTTCTCATATGCTTACTTTTTCTCCCTTACTACCCTTACTACATAATATATGTATATATATATATATATATATATATATATATATATATATATATATATATATATATACATTATGAGCGTGCATGTGAATGTGTACGTGTGTGTGTGTGTGTGCACGCGCATGTGTGTGTGTGTGTGTGTGTGTGTACTTATTTGTGGTTACAGGGGTTGAGTCATGGCTCCTGGCCCCGCCTCTTCACTGATCGCTACTAGGTCCTCTTTCTCCATGCTCCATGAGCTTTATCAAAACTTGTCTTAAAACTATGTATAGTTCCTGCCTCCACTACATCGCTGTGACTGTTACTGAAGAAATGTGACTGTGACTGAAGAAATAATTCCTAACATCCCTTTGACTCATCTGAGTCTTCAGCTTCCAATTGTGACCCCTTGTTTCTGTGTCCTATCTGTGGCACATCCCCCGGCCGGGGGTATGGTTCATCCTGTCTCTGTCCACCTTGTCAATTCCTCGCAGTATTTTGTATGTCGTTATCATGTCTCCCCTAACCCTCATTCCCTCCAGTGTCGCCAGGCCGATTTCCCTTAACCTTTCTTCGTAGGATATTTTCCTTAGCTCTGGAACTAGCCTTTCTGCAAACCTTTGCACTTCTCTAATTTCTTGACGTGCTTGACCAGGTGTGGGTTCCAAACTGGCGTTGCATAGTCCAGTATAGGCCTGATGCACACGGTGTACGATTCCTTACTTAGGTATCGGAACGCCATTCTTAGGTTTTCCAAGTGTCCATATGTTGCAGCAGTCATCTGGTTGATGTGCACCTCAGGAGATGTGCTCGGTATGGTACTCACCCCAAGTTCCTTCTCCTTAAGTGAGGTTTGCAATCTTTGGCCACCTAGCCTATACTCTGTCTGCGGTCTTCCTTGCCCTTCCCCGACCTTCCTTACTTTGCATTTGGCGGGGTTAAATTCGAGGAGCCAGTTGCTGAACCACGCTTCCAGCCTGTGCAAATCTCTTTGTAGGCCTGCATGATCCTCATCCGATTTAATTCTCCTCACTAGCTTCACATCATGTGCAAACAGAGACACTTCTAAGTATCCCTTCCGTCATGTCATTCACATACACCGAAAATAGCACTGGTCCTAGGACTGACCCCCGTGGAATACCGCTCGTTACAGGTGCCCACTCTGACACCTCGACATGTACCATGACTCGTTGTTGCTTCCTTGTCAGGTATTCTCTGATCCATGGCAGTGCCCTTCCTGTTATGCGTGCCTGATCCTCTTGTTTTTGCACTAATCTGTTGTGAGAAACTGTGTCGAAGGCCTTCTTGCAGTCCAAGATAATGCAATTAACCCACTCCTCTCTCTCGTGTCTTATTTCAGTTACCTTGTCATAAAATTCCAGTAGGTTTGTGACACAGGATTTTCCATTCCTGAATCCGTGCTGGTTGTCGTTATAAGCTTGGTCCGTTCTAGGTGCTCCATCACTCTCCTGATAATCTCCATGACTTTG
This sequence comes from Cherax quadricarinatus, assembly GCF_038502225.1. NCBI lineage: Eukaryota > Metazoa > Arthropoda > Malacostraca > Decapoda > Parastacidae > Cherax > Cherax quadricarinatus. The sequence continues at coordinate 17,548,946 of NC_091301.1, read as the reverse complement.
CATACTATACACTTCACTGTAGTTTAGTGCCTCGTGTCCGTCACCTTTCTAAAAAATGGAGACTACATTTGCCGTCTTCCATGCCTCAGATAGTTGCCCAGTTTTAATGGAGGTGTTGAAAATTGTTAATGGCACACACAGCGTCTCTGCTCCCTCTCTAAGGACCCACGGAGAGATATTGTCCTGTCCCACCGCCTTTGAGGTATCACGTTCACTTAGCAGCTTCTTCACCTCTTCCTCGGTTGTGTGTATTTCATCCAGCACTTGTTGGCATATCCCCTGTTGGTGTACCCCCCTATTTTAACTTCCCGGAGTCCTTTCTGTCTCCACTGTAAATACTTCCTTAAATCTCAAGTTGAGCTCCTCACATACTTCTTGGTTGTTTCTTGTGATCTCTCCACATTGTTTCCTCAGCCTGATTACCTGGTCCTTGACTGTTTGTTGTCTTCCTCCTGATGTGGCTATACAACAGCTTCGGGTCAGATTTGACTTTCGATGCTAAGTCGTTTTCGTACCATCACTGGGCCTCCCTCCTTATTTGTGCTTACTAATTCCTGGCTCTCTGGCTTTTCTCTTTGTTTTCCCGGTCTTTTATCTTCTGTACTATTTCCATTCTGTAGTGCACTTAGTTTTTGCCTTCTTACACCTTTGGGTAAACTAAGGACTCGTTCTCCTCATCCTATTATTTCTGTGCTCGCGCGTGCGTGTGTATGTGTGTGTACTCACCTAATTGTGGTTGCAGAGGTCGAGACTCAGCTCCTGGCCCCGCCTCTTCACTGATCGCTACTAGGTCCTCTCCCTCTCTGCTTTCTGAGCTTTGTCATACCTCTTCTCAAAACTATGTATGGTTCCTGCCTCCACTACTTCACTTGCTAGGCTTTTCCACTTCCTGACGTGTGTGTGTGTGTGTGTGTGTGTGTGTGTGTGTGTGTGTGTGTCTGTGTGTGTATAATTTATTTGTTTATTGACTCGTTAATATCATGAAGTAAGTTCAACATTTTTTTAACTGTGAATCGGAGCAAGGTTTTGTTCTTCGCAGATTTCTTCTAATCTTGGAAAGGTCATCATAGAATTCTTCACCCTGAAAGACAATCCATCATAGAGGTCCTGTTCATCTTAGTTTTTCACAGAATTTACCTCCTCCCTGGATAGTCGCAAGGTTGTTCTCTCCGGAAAATTTTCTACACACATTTCCAAAAGCAGCAGCAGACGTAATGGAAGCAACTGGTATTACTGTGGTGAACTGGGAGTAATGAATAAATGATGTGCAGAGAGGGTGCCCATTATTCTTGTGTGTGTGTGTGTGTGTGTGTGTGTGTGTGTGTGTGTGTGTGTGTGTGTGTGTGTGTGTGTGTGTGTGTGTGTGTGTGTGTGTGTGTGTGTGTGTGTGTATGTGTGTGTATGTACTCACCTAGTTGTACTCACCTAGTTGAGGTTGCGGGGGTCGAGTCCGAGCTCCTGGCCCCGCCTCTTCACTGATCGCTACTAGGTCACTCTCCCCGAGCCGTGAGCTTTATCATACCTCTGCTTAAAGCTATGTATGGATCCTGCCTCCACTACATCGCTTCCCAAACTATTCCACTTACTGACTACTCTGTGGCTGAAGAAATACTTCCTAACATCCCTGTGATTCATCTGTGTCTTTAGCTTCCAACTGTGTCCCCTTGTTGCTGTGTCCAAACTCTGGAACATCCTGTCTTTGTCCACCTTGTCAATTCCCCTCAGTATTTTGTATGTCGTTATCATGTCCCCCCTATCTCTCCTGTCCTCCAGTGTCGTCAGGTTGATTTCCCTTAACCTCTCCTCGTAGGACATACCTCTTAGCTCTGGGACTAGTCTTGTTGCAAACCTTTGCACTTTCTCTAGTTTCTTTACGTGCTTGGCTAGGTGTGGGTTCCAAACTGGTGCCGCATACTCCAATATGGGCCTAACGTATACGGTGTACAGGGTCCTGAACGATTCCTTATTAAGATGTCGGAATGCTGTTCTGAGGTTTGCTAGGCGCCCATATGCTGCAGCAGTTATTTGGTTGATGTGCGCTTCAGGGGATGTGCCTGGTGTTATACTCACCCCAAGATCTTTTTCCTTGAGTGAGGTTTGTAGTCTCTGACCCCCTAGACTGTACTCCGTCTGCGGCCTTCTTTGCCCTTCCCCAATCTTCATGACTTTGCACTTGGTGGGATTGAACTCCAGGAGCCAATTGCTGGACCAGGTCTGCAGCCTGTCCAGATCCCTTTGTAGTTCTGCCTGGTCTTCGATCGAGTGTATTCTTCTCATCAACTTCACGTCATCTGCAAACAGGGACACCTCAGAGTCTATTCCTTCCGTCATGTCGTTCACAAATACCAGAAACAGCACTGGTCCTAGGACTGACCCCTGCGGGACCCCGCTGGTCACAGGTGCCCACTCTGACACCTCGCCACGTACCATGACTCGCTGCTGTCTTCCTGACAAGTATTCCCTGATCCACTGTAGTGCCTTCCCTGTTATCCCTGCTTGGTCCTCCAGTTTTTGCACCAATCTCTTGTGGGGAACTGTGTCAAACGCCTTCTTGCAGTCCAAGAAAATGCAATCCACCCACCCCTCTCTCTCTTGTCTTACTGCTGTCACCATGTCATAGAACTCCAGTAGGTTTGTGACACAGGATTTCCCGTCCCTGAAACCATGCTGGCTGCTGTTGATGAGATCATTCCTTTCTAGGTGTTCCACCACTCTTCTCCTGATAATCTTCTCCATGATTTTGCATACTATACATGTCAGTGACACTGGTCTGTAGTTTAACGCTTCATGTCTGTCTCCTTTTTTAAAGATTGGGACTACATTTGCTGTCTTCCATGCCTCAGGCAATCTCCCTGTTTCGATAGATGTATTGAATATTGTTGTTAGGGGTACACATAGCGCCTCTGCTCCCTCTCTCAATACCCATGGGGAGATGTTATCTGGCCCCATTGCCTTTGAGGTATCTAGCTCACTCAGAAGCCTCTTCACTTCTTCCTCGGTTGTGTGCACTGTGTCCAGCACTTGGTGGTGTGCCCCACCTCTCCGTCTTTCTGGAGTCCCTTCTGTCTCCTCTGTGAACTCTTCTTTGAATCTCTTGTTGAGTTCTTCACATACTTCACGGTCATTTCCTGTTGTCTCTCCTCCTTCCTTCCTTAGCCTGATTACCTGGTCCTTGACTGTTGTTTTCCTCCTGATGTGGCTGTACAACAGTTTCGGGTCAGATTTGGCTTTCGCTGCTATGTCATTTTCATATTGTCTTTGGGCCTCCCTTCTTATCTGTGCATATTCGTTTCTGGCTCTACGACTGCTCTCCTTATTCTCCTGGGTCCTTTGCCTTCTATATTTCTTCCATTCCCTAGCACACTTGGTTTTTGCCTCCCTGCACCTTTGGGTAAACCATGGGCTCATCCTGGCTTTTTCATTACTCCTGTTACCCTTGGGTACAAACCTCTCCTCAGCCTCCTTGCATTTTGTTGCTACATATTCCATCATCTCATTAACTGGCTTCCCTGCCAGTTCTCTGTCCCACTGAACCCCGTTCAGGTAGTTCCTCATTCCTGTGTAGTCCCCTTTCTTGTAGTTTGGCTTCATTCGTCCTGGCCTTCCTGCTTCTCCCTCCACCTGTAGCTCTACTGTGTATTCGAAGCTTAAAACCACATGGTCACTGGCCCCAAGGGGTCTTTCATATGTGATGTCCTCGATATCTGCACTACTGAAGGTGAATACTAAGTCCAGCCTTGCTGGTTCATCCTCTCCTCTCTCTCTTGTAGTGTCCCTTACGTGTTGGTACATGAAGTTCTCCAGTACCACCTCCATCATCTTAGCCCTCCATGTATCTTGGCCCCCATGTGGGTCCAAGTTCTCCCAATCGATCTCCTTGTGGTTAAAGTCCCCCATGATCAGGAGCTTTGCACTGCATGCATGAGCTCTTCTGGCCGCTCTAGCCAGTGTGTCAACCATCGCTCTATTGCTCTCGTCGTACTCTTGCCTTGGCCTCCTGCTGTTCTGTGGTGGGTTATACATCACTGCTATTACCACCTTGGGACCTCCAGAGTGAAGTGTTCCCACTATGTAATCACTTTCTTCTCCGCTATCTCCTCTCTCCAGCTCATCAAAATTCCAGCGATTTTTGATCAGCAACGCCACTCCTCCACCCCCCCTGTTCCCTCTGTCTTTCCTCAGGATTTGGTATCCCGTTGGAAAGATGGCATCTGTTATCATACCTGTAAGCTTGGTTTCTGTAAGAGCTATGATGTCCGGTGATGCTTCTTTGACTCTTTCGTGCCACTCCTCCCACTTATTTGTTATTCCATCAGCGTTTGTGTACCATACCTTCAGTTTCCTTTCCAACACTGTGGTTTGGGGGGCCTGTGGGGGTGGGAGACCTGGTGGCATACTGTGGGATTCTATAGCTCGATGTTGGGTGGAGGCTGTGGGTATGGATTGTAGTGTGTGTTGGGATGGTGTGATAGGTTGTATGGTTCTGAGAGTAGTTGTGTGTGTGCTTGCCCTTGCTGTTCTGTCCTGCTCTGCTCTGTGTGTGTGTATGTGTGTGTGTGTGTGTGTGTGTGTGTGTGTGTGTGTGTGTGTGTGTGTATGTGTGTGTGTATGTGTGTGTGTGTGTGTGTGTGTGTGTGTGTGTGTGTGTGTGTGTGTGTGTGTGTTTGCGTGTTTACTAATAACTAATAGGTAAGCACACACACACACACACACATGCTCATACATTTTGTCTCATTGTCTGTACAAATAGGTCACATTCTCACTGTATGTAGAGTAAAACCAACTTCACAATTACCTCAAACCGACGGAAGGAGAAAAATGATTTCACCAGCTTAATTCAATTTGTGTCTGGGGAACGTTGGGTTAATTTGATACTGATCCTCTCTGTCAGTCCAGGGACACACTAAATCCTATATTTATTATTCCATAGACAGATCGGATTCTATCGTACATGGACAGACAGGACCAGTCTGAGTTATCCTAATTTTCATATATTGGGAGGCAATTGATTAAAGTATCGTGAATGACCGCTGTCGTAGCTACTACAAAGGATTTAATCATTCGCGATTTAGCTTCTGCAGAGGACGTTAATGATCATTGTTCTGCCATTCAGTTATGTACCCTATTACATCCATCCTCCTATATTCACAGACTTCTGCATTCCCAAGTACACACCGCACCTATAGATTTTCTCCTCATATTTTTACTAGTCAACCTTTCTTCCAACAGTTGCTCGTACTTCACACTAATAATCTTTTTGCATTCACTTCTTCATCTGACACAATTCTTCTTGTACTATACTCGACATTCCCCTTCAGTTTGTTATAGCTAATATTAAGTAGTTAAAAGTATCGGTTACTCGTCTAAAGCAATTACACCTGCACCTCGTTATTTATTATATTCGCCCGCTAGACTTCATCTTCCAGTGAAGCAGTGTTTTCTATTTTGATATTAAAATTCCCCAAAACATTCCCGTTATGCCTCTCCAAATCTGTTATCTCTAAACTCCCCTCATCTTCAGATGAGTAGCCACTATTAATAACTTCTCATGTACCACTTTTATTGTAATCCATAGAATTCTGAAATTTTAAAATAAATATGTTTCTTTTCGGAAGACATATGAACTATTTATTTTTGGCATCGCTACGAAAGATGGACGCAATAGATGAATGATCTTAAAACACTGATTCCAATTATAAGAGCAAGATGATCTCTATGGTAACTCTCAGCGGTGAAAAGAACCAAGGGATTCAAGTTATATAATAAATTTATCTGTTGTGATATTAAAGATGCAATTAACTAAAAGAAATTTTTCTATGGAATTGTTAAGGAACTATAAGTAAGCCATTAAGTGGGAGCATCATCTAACAGCGATGCTCTTTCAACTTTAAGGTCATTCCTTCTGTAGGTCTCACTCTCCCAGATTCACCTGACCTAATTTCTTAGACTTCGTCCCATTCATACTCTCTCCTTTTAAAACTTAGTTTTACCAGATGCTATGACTCTCTGCTTCCTTTCATTCACAGCATCAACAGATTTTTTTTAATCACCTTTACATCAGTTTGCATTCAATCCCACTGGAAATATTCATCTTTCTCAGCAATGGCTTCCAAGAATATGGCTAATTATCCTTCTCTCTCCAGGCATTTCAGTCGTTTTCAACAACATACACAGCTATGAACGAAAGAAAGATCCTAACCCACTCTTTCCAAGGGAACTAGAAAATAAACATGTCAGGAATTATTAAGAACTATCGTGAAGCACACAAAACGATAAACATTAGCGTATTTTGACCGTAAGAACATTTTAAAAATATTTACTGTTATGTGTTCGCGATATAAAGCTCAGCACTCCCGTCAGAGTGCAAAATGTTTAGTGGGCTTCACATTTTTACCTGTATGACAGGACGATAGCTCGTCCTACATATAACAATATGCATACAAATTAAAATTTAACTCTATTGCGAATGTAACCAACTGTCATAAATCCCTGACTCACTGAGCGTCTAGCAAACCTTGAAAAAAAGGGTTAGCCTATCCCAAACAAAAATTTTAACTAATAAAATATAGAATCTAGCCGACAACATCGGAGCTAGCTGTCTAAAACATGTGAGATAACAATCTAAAATATTGAAGCTAACAAAATAACTTGAGCTGACAATATCTCGACAAAGAACACAATAATAACAAAACGAAAAGATAACCAAAACACCTCAAAGTTATGAGAAAACAGCCCCCTCCCCCCCAACCAGTTCACAGTCGACTCTGGGAAACACAGGGAGCAACTTTCCATTGGCTCCAAAACAGTGTACACACTCCACACCGACTCCTGTTTGGGTTTCTATTTTTTCCTCCACTCGTTGCGTTGTTGCGTCCGCCTACACGTAGCGAGTTGTGCTTCAGCTGGTAATTACGGACATCAGCGGGGAAGAAAATGCTCAGAGAATGTGGTTCGCAGCTCTGTGTGTGTGTGTGTGTGTACTCACCTATTTGTACTCACCTATTTGTGGTTGCAGGGGTCGAGTCCTAGCTCCTGGCCCCGCCTCTTCACCGGTTGCTACTAGACCCTCTCTCTCCCCGCTCCATGAGCTTTATCAAACCTCGTCTTAAAACTGTGTATGGTTCCTGCCTCCACTACGTCATTTTCTAGGCTATTCCACTGCCTTACAACTCTATGACTGAAGAAATACTTCCTACTATCTCTCTGACTCATTTGTGTCTTCAACTTCCAATTGTGGCCTCTTGTTTCTGTGTCCCCTCCCTGGAACATCCTGTCCTTGTCCACCTTGTCTATTCCACGCAGTATTTTATATGTCGTTATCATGTCTCCCCTGACCCTCCTGTCCTCCAGTGTCGTCAGGCCGATTTCCCTTAATCTTTCTTCATAGGACATTCCCCTTAGCTCTGGAACTAACCTTGTTGCAAACCTTTGTACTTTCTCTAGTTTCTTGACGTGCTTTATCAAGTGCGGGTTCCAAACAGGTGCTGCATACTCCAGTATGGGCCTGACATACACGGTGTACAGTGTCTTGAATGATTCCTTACTAAGGTGTCGGAATGCTGTTCTCAGGTTTGCCAGGCGCCCATATGCTGCAGCAGTTATCTGATTGATGTGTGCTTCCGGAGACATGCTCGGTGTTATACTCACCCCAAGATCTTTCTCCTTGAGTGAGGTTTGCAGTCTTTGGCCACCTAGCCTATACTCTGTCTGTGGTCTTCTGTGCCCTTCCCCTATCTTCATGACTTTGCATTTGGCAGGATTAAATTCGAGAAGCCATTTGCTGGACCAGGTGTCCAGTCTGTCCAGGTCTCTTTGAAGTCCTGCCTGGTCCTCATCAGATTTAATTCTCCTCATTAACTTCACATCATCTGCAAACAGGGACACTTCTGAGTCTAACCCTTCCGTCATGTCGTTCACATATACCAAAAATAGCACTGGTCCTAGGACCGACCCCTGTGGGACCCCGCTCGTCACAGGTGCCCACTGTGATACATCATTACGTACCATGACTCGTTGTTGCCTCCCTGTCAGGTATTCTCTGATCCATTGCAGTGCCCTTCCTGTTATATGCGCCTGATGCTCTAGCTTCTGCACTAATCTCTTGTGAGGAACTGTGTCAAAGGCCTTCTTGCAGTCCAAGAAGATGCAATCAACCCACCCCTCTCTCTCTTGTCTTACTTCTGTTATTTTATCATAAAACTCCAGAAGGTTTGTGACACAGGATTTGCCTTCCGTGAATCCGTGCTGGTTGGCATTTATACTCCTGTTCCGTTCCAGGTGCTCCACCACTCTCCTCCTGATAATCTTCTCCATAATTTTGCATACTATACACGTCAATGACACAGGTCTATAGTTTAGTGCCTCTTTTCTGTCTCCTTTTTTGAAAATGGGAACTACATTTGCTGTCTTCCATACCTCAGGTAGTTGCCCAGTTTCCAGGGATGTGTTGAAGATTGTGGTAAGTGGTACGCACAACATATCTGCTCCCTCTCTAAGGACCCATGGAGAGATGTTGTCCGGTCCCATTGCCTTTGAGGTATCGATGTCCCTTAGCAGTTTCTTCACCTCCTCCTCATCTGTATGTATGTCGTCCAACACTTGTTGGTGTATTCCTTGTTGGTGTCCCCATCTGGTCTGTCCCCCCAGAGTCCTTCCTGTCTCTACTGTAAATACTTCCTTAAATCTCGTGTTGAGCTCCTCACATACCTCTTGATCGTTTCTTGTGAGTTCCCCACCTTCTTTCCTCAGCCTTATCACCTGGTCCTTGACTGTTGTCTTCTTCCTAATGTGGCTATACAGCAGTTTCGGGTCAGATTTGACTTTCGATGCTATGTCGTTTTCATACTGTCTCTGGGCCTCCCTCCTTATCTGCGCATACTCGTTTCTGGCTCTTCTACTAATCTCCTTGTTTTCCTGGGTCCTATGCCTCCTGTACCTTTTCCATTCTCTGTTGCACTTAGCTTTTGCCTCCCTACACCTTCGGGTAAACCAAGGACTCGTCTTGGTCTTCCTATTATTTCTGTTTCCCTTGGGAACAAAACTTTCCTCTGCCTCCTTGCACTTTGTTGCCACATATTCCATCATCTCGTTTACTGATTTTCCTACCATTTCTCTGTCCCACTGAACCTCCTGCAGGAAGTTTCTCATACCTGTGTAGTCCCCCCTTTTATAGTTTGGCCTGTCCCCTTCAGTTCCTGTTACCTTCTCCACTTGTAACTCTACTATATAGTCAAAACTCAGAACCACATGAT